>NC_050601.1:5733939-5913939 GCF_013368585.1 Megalops cyprinoides | reverse complement strand
TCATGCCCGAGTCCCGACCGAGGTGCAGGTCTGCTGTACACTTCGTTGGCATGGCCAGCGTGATGGCATTCAAGCACTTAGACATCGAATCAACCAGCCAGCCATTTATTTTACTGTTTCATCCATGCGTAAAAAATGTGCTTTATCTTGCACAATTAGCAATGTGGTTACTGCAGATGACGGAAGCCGTACAAGTATTTTATTTTGTTACATTCAAATGGAAGTGCAGTCATAAATTCAACGTATGTGCTTAAAATGTCCAGAAACATGAAACGTGTGATAAGGATGCTTATTTCAAATGTGAACCTCCGGATTATACCTTCTATTTATGGCTGTTTTGTGCACTGCACAGCGTCTACTTTAACCCAGCATTAATTAAACAAATTTAACAGAAGTGTTTCAGATATCCCTAATAACAATTATTTACATACTATTTACAATTATTTTTGCGAACAAATACGCGTTCGTTTACGCGTGCTTGTGTTTCTCACATGAGGTTGAAGAACGAAAAAAAAAAACCTTAGGAAGTAGCCTTCTTTCAAACCTTGCGAATCGAAACGCCGTTTGGTGTCGCACGCGTGCCCCTCTTCCAGTGTCGCGGTTAACGGCTGCCACCTAGCGGAGGAAATTGTATACAGTACTCTGTTCACCTGTCACAATTTGCCCTTAAAATATGGCATTTACCTGTATCATGTTAAGTAGGCCTAGCGGCAATTGTAGCCGTGCACCCTGGATTCAGTGGAAACAGTAAATCTTTTGAATATATATATCGAATGCTACTGTTTAGTCATTTGATGTCGACTGGCACATTATATTCTGTTCGACCTTTGCCAAAATACTACTAATAATACACTTAAGGTGTGATAAGACAATAGGAATGTACAAGGTAATATACTGTACACGATCTGAGCTAGAGAAGTTATTACACAGTTCGGATTTCAATCAGAGGATGGCGCTCTACAGCCGAATGCAAAAATATTATTTGAAAACTATGCGGAACATGTCAACCACAACTGCCTACAGAATACCTCTCCTCTCTAAAACACACCTTCTTCACAGATGAAGATAAAACGGCGCTTTGCCCAGCTCAAACACCGTTTCTCATCTTTTTTTCTGACAGCAAACTTCACAGTGCGTTCGCATCGAGGCACGTTATCTCTGCTCTAAAGTTAACGAGGAACTTGCCTCCTCTGGGTAAAACCGAAACACAGCGTAGCGGTGGAACTCAGCACGTAGTCACTCGGTTTACCTTTGTCGACAATAACCCTTAGGGGTTTGGAGGGGGCACATAAATTATTGTTTCTGTTGCTGCCATTTTCTTTTTCAACTGACTGTCTGAGAAGTGATAGGTATGACCGAGACGAACGAAACCCCCGCTCCTACTTTGAAGGAGATTCGTCAGAAGCCCGGTAACAGCGCCTGCGCAGACTGCGGGGGAGCTGGTAAGTTAACAAAAGCTGTGGAACAACTAGGGAAACTTACTGTAAATGTTAGGCGAGAAATAATTTTCGCTATAGTTCGCTATAGTTCAATTAAGGCAGAGTAGTCAGAGTAGTACTGTGAGGCTAGATAGCTATCGTGTAATATGTGCAGTATCATAAATGTGATTGACAGAATTCTAGTCTTGGTTATCGTAACTGTAGCTTACTGGGCCATCGAAAGCGACAATAAAATGCGCTTCGTTTCTATGGCCCTTTAACCAAGAGGGAAGTTGACATGAATGAGTTAGTGAATGAGTCAACGGTTTAGTGCATTTACACGTGTTGTTGTCAGTATTAACAGATCTCAAAAATGTTTATGATAGTTTCGCAGTGAAGATTGTCTTGGAGCCGTACTGGCTAACAGGACAGAAACAGTACCATGCATGAGACTAGCAAACGCGTAAAAGCATAGCATATTTATCTTTGAATAAAAAGGTATACATAATCCATCGCCATACAAGATTTATGTTGGTAGTTATGAGACCGTAAAATGGGAGAAAATGCAATTCTAATTACCTCATTAACTCAGAGATCCAGTGTGTAATTACTATAATTAAATATGTGTTGTGATTAAGTCGTGAAACTCAGTTTTAGGATGTACCGTTTACTGTATACTTACTTACGCTAACATTATTGCGGCCCAAATGTTCAGCTCTTTACGAACGAGGAGGCTTTGAATTCACTCAGATCGGGGATGACAAAATAAGGGGAAAAAACAGGTATAACTAAAGGGTGAAGGGAAGAGAAGGAGCTGGAAAAGAGGGATGGAGAAACATTAGTATCATCTGGAAAAGAGGGATGGAGAAACATTAGTATCATCTGAATGGACTGACTGACAGAACAAGAGAGAAAGTGGGAAGAGGAAACAGTGAGTAGAAGAAAGAGAGATGAGGAAGGAGGAAAGAGGGAGAAGGAGAGTGGGCCACAGCATGGGAGAGTTTTAGAGAGAGAGACGTGCAGTGTGCTGTAGAAAAATGGGAAATCTCTCAGATGGATGTAGAATGGTATGTGCATTATTGTTGCTGGTGCATTGCTTCCGCACACACACACATGCAAGGAGAAAGGCAGCTGAGACAGATGGAGAAATGGAGAGAGAGAGAGAGAGAGAGTCATTGCTTATTGTTCTCCTCCATTGATAACACAAGTCTTTAAAACAGTCTTTTGACAATTGCGATAAAGGTAAGTGTCTCTTAGCATGTACCAGACATGCTTCAGTGTTACTTTTACTGTGTTTTCCCAAGTTTCCAAGGATTAGCTGTTCTGCTTTTTAATACAACAATACTGACCTCAGATCAGTCTCTGTGATCAGACCTTCCAAGCATGCAAAGTATGCATGTATGGTCTGCAAACTGCTTTTGATCACTTTCAAATCACTTCAATGAAGCTGCCATAATGTAAGATGAACCATAAGCATTGCTACTATAAGCATAAGCTACAATTCCACACACACACACACACACACACACACACACACACACACACACTGACTTATGTGCAGCTTTGGACTACTGCAAGGTGACACGATCTGCAATGCCATCAAACTGGAGTTCATATCAGCCCATGGTATGTTCTCAGAAGGAGAAAATTACCCTGACATTCCAATGATCTGGATACATCTGGATTACCAGGAAATTGCTACTACACCAGAAGCAGCATTCATGCATTTATCTATGCTAGGGCTGTAGAGCCATTTACATAGTTTTGTATCAAGTGGACATGTTTCCCCCGTTACCTTTCTAATTGGTATCTATGGTTTTAATCATCATGCAAGCATATTACTGTTATGATTGTTATGATTAATAGAAATGTTGTTTGCTGCAACGGCGTCCGACTAGTTGTTTTGCTGTCCTTTTTGGGAACTCCTCAGAGAGTCACGTGTTTGAACGGACTCTTCCTGATCCCCATGAGGCGGAGATGAAGCAGATTCGCAGGGTCTCTAAATCATTAGTTCACAGTGAAGGCTTTGGAACACAGCATGATTGAGTCCAAATAAGCCCATTTGCTTAGGCAGCGCTCGGAGGCATGTGGCTGGCACAAAAAAAAGGCACAAACCATCCAGGACTCTACAGGACCCAGGATGGACGGCACAGATTTGGAGGAAGCTGCACATAGCTTTATTTACTGCCCAGTCTTCTTACCAGACGTGACAGTCTTTATCAGTTTCTTTTCTCTCAGCTTCATCCCCATGTTTTGGGTGTGCGTTTCCCCTCACTCCAACTGTACCTCGCCTTGCTTATTTTCTCCTTTTTCTCTTCTCCTCTCTTCTCTTTCCCCACCACATCCCTCTTTTCTTCCACACGTCATCTGTCTGGCTCTCACTCATCCTCTGATTTGTCCTTGCTCTCTCACAGATCCGGATTGGGTGTCCTGCTCTCTGGGAGTGTTCATCTGTTTGACCTGTTCTGGAGTCCACCGGGACCTTCTGGAACTGGGGAAGGTCAAGTCCATAGTGCTCTCCAGCTGGGATGCCTCTGAGGTGCAGGTGGGCCTCTCAGATAAGCATATTTTGCCAAAGCACATTCATATCTCCAATATGCCTCTTGCTCTGTAGCTTTCCAACATCCCTGTGGTTGCATACACCCGCAAGACTTTTACTGTATATCCTAATCAAAACTATGACCCACTTTCTAACTGCAATAAAACACAAAGGAACAGAGAAGTTTTCCACCTCCAAAGTGCTCCTTCTTCCGTAGCTTCCCAGTGTATGCGTGTAGTTTCAATGTGTGTCTGTTGGGAGTAAATGTTCATCATTCATTCTAAAACTCTGGCCCGCTTTGGAAGAGAAGGGGAAAGTCTTCAATGATGAGATCGTAAGAAAACTGGAGACATAATATGCATTTTTCTAACTGGGTTTAATCCATGCTGTTTTTACCTCTGGGTATAGGACTTTGTTGCTACAGTCTTCTAACTGCCAATTAAAGTCAGGGCTCTGAACCAAAAGGTTTCCGTCCTGTGGGATGGGTGGTTAGCATGCAGGCTTGCTTGTTGATCTAAGTACTAATCATTACCCATGTGTCCACATCTTACCATTTCATCTGTTTGATGTTGTTTTTTCCAGTTCCTAGCAGACAATGGGAATGAGGCAGCAAAGGCCAAATATGAAGCTGTAGTTCCTGCATACTACTACAAACCCACACGCACAGACTGCCAGTGAGTGCCTACAGAAATGAGATGATGATGATGATGATTATGATGATGGTTATTATTATTATTATTATTGTTGTTGTTGTTGTTATTATTATTATTTCAATGATAGATGTGATGATGCTGTTTCCCTGTCCCCTAAGTCATATCTTTATATTTTGCCTGGTAGACTCCCCTTATTAAGTATTAAGTCTGAGGTACAATAAGAAACAATGAGAGGAATGTCACATCTTCCCTGTTCTGAAACAGCATTGAAGATCTCACATACTCTAGATGGTTTCTGCTCGCATATAAACCTGTGATTCCTTCCCATATCACTGGTGTTGAAACAGGGAAAGAGAATTCCCCTTTTGAAAAATTCAGTCATGTGAACCCCTGGGTTCAAGCAGAAAACAAGGAAATGCAGGGTCTATTTTCCCATAAGCATTGAACAGGACTGGTCTGCTAACCACATTTAACTGCTTCAGCATTCTTCATAGTCTTCACCTGGAACACGTTCAGTGCAGAGGAATGTACGGTATTGTAGAGGGAACAAAGAACGTATTGGAAAACATCCATTACTGTAACTGTGATAAGATTTAATCAGGATGTGCTGTGAGAGAGCACAGCAAAGTGACTTCAAACCCTTTTGTAATGAGTCAATGCCTATATTACTCTGAGAGGTGCGCACTTTGCTGCTATTTAAGAGCTCATTACTCAGATACAGCTTGGTTTATACTTGCCGGTAATCACTGACAGATTTTTTTTTTTGCGGTGAGAGAGTCAGCTGTAGAATGAAACAATTAATTCTTTCAATGGCAGCCAGACGGGCCTTGTGGCAGAAATGCCTCCCAGAATCGCTGACCTGTGGGTTTTCAGCATTGCATATTTCCCAGATTCATTTCCTTCTTCCAAAAATGCCAGCCAAATAGTGTCATGTATGGCACATTCCTCTATGCAGTTTGTACCTACTCCTCTGTGACTTGTCACTGAATGAGAGTAGGTACTGTGCAGATGCATAGCTACGTTGGCTCCCCTAACAATATTGTAAGCAGCTTTCAACCCTTAGGGATCAGTAATAATGCACTCCTGTCCGAGTTCCTCGGCAACACTTGTCGGCACGGCGATCCAACGCTCCGCTGGGAATTGCGATGGCTGATTATTCCACTTGACCTTCATCGCTCTGCGCGGAAAAAAAGAGGAAGACTATGAATAACAGCAGTAGATTAGCACTTAGCAGTTGTTAATGGGCACTCTGCCTCTCCTGGGATGTGTCAGATGCGTCCTGGCTCTGTTAGAGCAGAAACCAGCATTGTCTGGGTCTGTAGCACTCACAGAGCCATCTAAAGCACAACAGCAGCAAGTGTTAATGTGTATGTGTGTGCTGCTATTTATGTGTGTACGCATATTCATGTGTGTGTGTGTGTGTGTGTGTTTCTGTATGAATGTGTGTGTGTTTGTGTGTATGTATGTATGTATGTATGTGTGTGTGAGTCTGTATGTGTATGCGTGCGTGTATTTGAAAGAGAGAGTCTGTATGTGTTTGTATGTGTGTGTGTTTGTGTGTATGTGTTTGAGTCTGCATATGTATGTATGTGTATGTGTGTGTGAGTTTATATATGTATGTGTTTCATAGTACTAGTTTTACATGGACTCTGTGTGTCTGCTTGTGCAGGTATGTATGTGTTTCACTGTGCTGGGTTTAAAGGATTTGTATGTGTTGGTGTACAGGGTGCTGAAAGAACAGTGGATCAGGGCCAAGTATGAAAGGAAGGAGTTCACAAAGCCCAAAAAGGAGCTGCCTTATGAGGAGAGTGAGTACAAAAGACACAGGCACAGGCCCTCAGCCTGAGGAGGGTTGCCTGTGCCATTAATTTCATTGACCATTGAATTCATGATGCTCATAGGTGAAGACAAAGCACATGAGAGTTAGGCTGAAGCCGAGCTTTAGTCTGTGTACTTGAAGGGCCAGTTCCCTAACGTCTTGGGTTACTCCCAAGATGTGCCGCTATGCTTTGGTTGTATGTCTGTCTGTCTTGTCCTGTGTCTGTCTGACGCCGTGTTGATCTGTGGCCTTACAGGGACGAGAGAGGGCTTTCTCATGAAGATGGGACGGGGCAAAGGCGAGTTTCTCAGCAGGAAGTTCGTCCTCTCGGAGCCGGAGGGAACGCTGAAATACTACGCCAAGCCCGACGTACGTCCGAAATCCCGCGCCTGGCGTTTCCACGCGTTGGCGTACTGCACTGAAAGCCCTCCCGTGTGCTCAAATCCCTCCATTTACTTCCAAATACACTGCTAAGTCACTGTTTACTTGAACAGTTTCCCTGAAAGCTTTCAGACTTGGAAGAGTATTTAGCAACTGTTGAGGGGATTGTTTTGTAATCCCTGATTATGCAGCTGAAGCATTTCTCTGTCTTCTTTCTGTTTCCATTTTGACCGTGGAAAAGCTGGAAATGGGAGCTAACTCAGGTGAAACTCCTAGAATTTCACCTGGAACTCTAGGAGTTCAGGTGCCATACAAAAACTGTATAGCTGCTGTGTGAATGGGCTCTTTGACTCTCTGCCAGAGGAAGAGATGCCAGCTGTATGACTGCACTTCAGTTAATGAGTCCCTCTCAGAGTTTCTCCTTTGTTGCTGTACATTTTACGGCTGTTGCTAAAAGCATAAAAGTGCATTCATTGACATAAGGCAACGTGCCTAAAACCAAGTTTAGATCCTAGGCAGGGTACTGCGTTTGTGCTCAAGTGAAGGTACCTGCATTGCTTTTGAATGGGTGAAATCTGAGCCAAAATGGCTCTCTTGGAAAAAAAAAAAACACCTGCCGAGCAGATGGTAACTAATGTACCTTTCCCTGTCAGTGCTGGAATCATTACGCTAGAGCATCCTCCTTGTTTCACTGTACATACCTTCATAGTTTCAGGGAACACAGTGCATACCCGTATACACAAACAGCTGCTTTGCACGATGTCATTACGATACCCTCTGTGTCGCTCTCACACATTGCTCCGCTGTGGGCTTCGCTGACACAGGCCAAGGAGCCCAAAGCGGTGATCAAGGTGGACACCCTCAACGCCTCCTTCCAGCCGGAGAAGATCGGCAAACCTAACGGGCTGCAGATCAGCTACCTGAAGGACTGCTGCACCAGGAACATCTTTGTCTACCACGAGGATGGAAAGGTGCTCTGGGCCCAGGGGGGGGTGAGGGGCGCTGGTGCAGTCACCGAGTGGTTACTGCTGCACAGCTAACTGTCACCATCGTCTCTTCTCTTGTTTCCACAGGAGATCGTGGACTGGTTCAACGCCATCAGAGCTGTGCAGCTTCACTACCTGAAAGTAGCTTTCCCAGGGGCCAGCGAAGAAGAGGTTTCTGGACAATCTCTCTTGTTCTCTCTTTCTCTTTCTCTTTCTCTTTCGCAAAGTCAAAACCAAATTCAAACTAAGATCCTAATTCAAACTCAAATTAGTCTGATTGGAATGACAATCACAGGGTATTGTATTGCCAAAGCATGTAAATAATTAAACCACACCAATCAGTAATGGGATGGCAGAAACAGTAAAAAAGATAAGAATAATGTTAACAGCCGTAATGACAGTGGTAATAATAGTAACAGGAACAACTTTTTGAGTTGTTACTGACAGTGGTAATAGTGGTGACAGTAACAACTATTTGAGTGATGTAATTCCCATAGCTGCCTTCTCATTGGCCCTCAGGCTGTGGCCTGGCAGCTGCTGGAGCTATGTTTCCCTTGAAAGGGAATACTGATCATTTTTCCTCTGCAGCCTTTTTTTTTTTTTTGGCGGAGGGAGGGATCATTTAGATTTAGCCAAAATCATTTCTCTCTTTCTCTTTTGCGTTCTCTCCCTCTTCTTACTCTCTCTTTCGGGTAGATACGGTAAGGTTGAGGTTTCTTTTGTAACCTCGATAAGTATGTATTGCCCGAAACAAAATGAACTAAAACAGGAACAGAGGGAATGAAGTGATCTTACTTAAAAAAGGTAGATTAGCGTCAGTGATGAGCCATCAAGAGGAGTGAGTCAGCCAGCTTGGGTGACTTACCCCTGGGGTGACCAGCTTGGCCTGGTGGAACATGCCTGCTTTATTTCAGGGAACTTGCTTTTCCTGTTTATTAAACATGTGCGATACATTGCAGCTCTGGGTTGACTTCCCGCGTATTACAATGTGAGCTGTCTGGGCAGCCAGGTCTGCCTGTGTCTGTATGATTTGAGGCATATGCGGCTGCGCACCCAGGTCTGCCTGTATTTGTGTGATTTCAGCTGTTTGCGCAGCCAGGTCAGTCTGTATCTGCTACTGGCAGTGATCAGGCTCTGATCATCGGGTCTATATTTTGTCATTTTTTTTTAATGCCTGTCAAAGTGAACAAGTAATTTGCCATGGTTATCCACTGTTTTACCACTCAATAAGCTTCTCAGCATCTTTTTCCTGTACCTGGCTCAGGTACGGGAGCTAAATACCTGAATTACTGGGTGCTGGTCTGAGGCTGCTCATTGTCAGAGGGGGATGGCGCATAAAGACTCTGGGGCAGCTAATTCAGAGGGCAACTCCAGAGTCTGCTGCTGTCCTGTTTCCACTACACAACTGTTTTGCACAACTGTTCAGCAGACAAAAAAGATGCAAAAAATCCCCTCCACTCAATTTCCTCTTATCTTATGTCCAAATCTCTTCCCGTCTCTACAGCTAGCCTTTTTTAGGGGGAATTACACAGACAGTATTGTACATACTGTCTGTTAAATGACCTGGGTGTTTCCTGGAGTAACAAAGGTTATGCGTCGTGTTTAAGAGGACGGCGGCGGTGCCCCACCTGTAACATTCTGGCTAAAAGCCCTGTTTCCTCACCAGTATCGGCTGACTAAAAAGAGCACACACAGACAGGAAACACAATCCTGAAATTGAAAGAATGCCACAAAAAAAGGAAATAAGAATGCCTCGGTCGGCAGACTGCCAGCGTGTCAGTCAAGTGAGTGTTTATTTGTCTGCGTTCCAGCTGAAGCCCAAACTGACCAGGAACTTCGTGAAAGAGGGATACGTGGAGAAGACAGGCCCGAAGGTAAGCCGTCATCATGGTGAATGACACGCAGCGACACTCCGCAATGCTCAGTGGGCTCATACAGCTACTGTTACACCTCCACAATCCCTGAGGAGAGCGACAAACCTTTGCTCGCATCTGTTTACCTCTCTCAAAAAGGTATCCGATGCCTCGCAGAAAATTCTTCCAGGATTCTTTTTGCGTGAGTAGCTGTCGAGTAGGAAGTGATAAATAACAGGCAATCACAAGGGTTGTTTATTGAGCGGTGGATGATATGTTTATGTACATATACACACATGCACACACACGCACCAAGTATGTTATGAAGGTCTCATTTGCTTTGTCTCCAGTGGCTCCATCACTAAAGAGATGTACCATTGATGGTGTCCTCTCCATTTGGCCCAGTGCACTTTCAGTGCCTGAGCACAGCTAACACGGAACTCGGAATGCCTTGTGCACCACCTTATTTATCCAACTGTTCCACTGTTACCACAGAAACAATGCCATAGATATTTTACCATGACAACTGGACACACTTGCTTGCTGAGAGAGTGCACATCTGTGGTATTGTACTTTGGACAAAAAAAAAGCTGTCATTGAAATGATGATCTCAAATTTCTAACCAGTTGATTTACTTGGCAATTAGTGCTGCTTGTGTCTGATTTTATTTAATGACATGAAGGAGGAGAGCTTGCCAGTCTTGCACATCTCACATGAGAATGACTGATGGCTCTAGTCTTGAGGAGAGAGCACCAAAGTGGTGCCAGTGTGGAAGCGCACTGAGAGGGCCCTGAGTGAGCTGTGAGCCACACTGTCAGCTCACAGCTTCATACTTTTATATCCTATCTGGTCCTGTTCGTTTATCATTTTTTAACCATGTTTTCAAAAGGGGGCTCTTGAAGGTTAGTGATGTTTGTGAAAGCGAGCACGCTAGAAAATCCAGATTTTGAGTGTGTGTGTACGCGCATGTGTGTATGTATGTGTTTGTTGGTGTGCGTGTGTGTGTGTGTGTGTTTTGGTGCATGCTGCCCAACCACTTTGTCCCTTCTTGAGGAGAAATGGTTTGGGGAAGGGGGTTGTGCCCCCCATACTGTGTCTGAAGAGCTCGGCTTACTCCGTTTCTCTCTCTCCAACAGCAAAAGGAAGGTTTCAAGAAGCGCTGGCTCACCTTGGACCAGCGGCGCCTGAGGTACTTCAAAGATCCTCTGGTAAGAGGCGTCCCCGCGGTGCTCTCGAGCCAGAAATCGAAACCATCCTGGTTCAAATACAGAGCGAATAGCTAGCAGCTGTGTGGCAGCAAGGGCAGTACAGTGAGAAAGCACTTACCCTCAGCATCTGGAGAAAGCAGAGAAAGAAGAGAGGTTTCTATCTTTCGGTCTGCTCTGGTGGAGGAGGCTTTACACTGGCTCCTTTTCTCACTCCTCCAGTCTAAAAGACTGCCAAAAGCCAAAACCTGCACTGTAAAATTTCGCTGCATCGCCTGCGTTGAGAGAGGCGCCCGCAAAATTTCGCTGCATCATCGCCTGCGTTGAGAGAGGCGCCCGCAAAATTTCGCTGCATCACCTGCGTAGAGAGAGGTGCCTGCCCTCTGAGTTCATTTAAAGAGAGCGGTAAGCCGTGCAACTAGAGCGTGATGGAAATCCAGAAGCAAGCTGTAATCTGAGATGAGAGGGGATAAAAAAACTGATCAAACAGCCCTCACAAGAGGATTACTGGAGCTGGGGAGTAATCACTATTGTCTTCAGTTACACCCAAATTAATTAAGAGAGTGAGATTGTGATCATGCGGCACCTGTCACACATTGAGCCAAACACAGAGCCTGTTGAACGATGCTCCAAAGCCGGTGGACGGAGGGCAAACTGATAATGTACGCAGGTAACTTTACATGATTCAGCGAGAGGCCACAACACAGTGCTTATACGGGTATGTGCTATAGCTGGAATCTGAACCCACAGCCCTGAGTAACTGCAGTCCCAATCCCACACTCACGGCCTCTCAGCAACACAGTTGTCATCTGGCACGAACCCTTCGAATCACCCCCAGAAAGAAAGAATACAATCTCTGAAACCCAAGGAATGATTGCTTTTACATCTCATCATGTAATACATATATGTCAGATAATGTACTCTTTTGCCACTTTCGGTACAGTATATGTAATGGTATGCGTGTATTTGAGAAATTAATATACTTCAAATAGTATGCATTTCTGCCACTGTGTAGGATGCGTTTGCTAAGGGTGAAGTGTACCTGGGCCACAGGGACCAGGGCTACTCGGCTGCACCTGGCCTGCCCACCGGCATCAACTCCAACGGAGCCTGGGACCACGGCATCACCGTAGTAACGCCAACACGCAACTTCCTGTTCACTTGTGAGTCAGAGAGCGAGCAGCAAGACTGGCTCGGCCACTTCAACAACATCATCAACACCCCGATGACCCCGCAAGAGTACTCCAGTAAGCACCGGCCTGCGTGTGCGTGTGTATGTGAGCGTGTGTGTGTTTGTGTGTGTGTGTGCATGTGTGTATGTGTGCGTGTGCGTGTGTGTTTGTGTGTGTGTGTTTCGGTGTGTGCGTGTGTGCGTGTTTATTTGGCTGATTTCCTGCCCGCTTTTCATTCTGGTATTCTGCATTGTCAGGATTTCACAGACATTGCGTAATTTCTCGGCTTCCACAGCCATCTGTGACGTAGCAACTGCAGCAAGAAAATGACATTTTCCTGCTTGCTTTCACAGTGGAGGCCTCCCTCAACCGCAGACGCTGAGAGACAGAAGCACTGGGACACCCCCCCCCCACAACGGGGCCAAAAAGAAGTCCAGCCCACAGCCCCAAAAAGAACTTGAATTCATTATACTATCTTTGTTTGTTGTCATTGTGTTCTTTGATGTTGGCTTTAGATAGTAATTGAAATAAACACTACCAGTCAGTCTGTAATATTATATGTCAGTAAACATTTTGAATGCATCACTGTTGTTGCAGAACAGAACATAGTCCATACATGCGGAGTGGAATAAGCTCTCTTGGTTGTCCAGGATATAAAATGTATCGTGTAAACACTCCTTTTGATGAAGAGGGGGTATCACAATTACAGCTTGTTCTTTTAAATATTTTGAAACAACAGTCAACAATCAGTGATGCATTCAAACATATGAAATGAAAGACTTTACAGCTGACTTGGTGACTTTACAAAGCAACGCCACCAGTTGCAGTTCTTCAAACAGGGGCATGTGGTTTAGTGTTGAATCATACATTTGTATAAGGGCTCCCCCTAGTGGGCATTGGGGTCTTGGTAACCTCTTAATCCAGGCCTGCAAAATGGACCAAGTTGTCCTGCTGCTGTATTGCCAAAACAAATCTGTCATTCTGCCTGAACTAACATTGTATTTCTTTCTTAAACCCTTCTGTATTGTTTTTTCTATGCTTTGTACTTTCTTTAATGTGAAATAATAAAAAATACTTCCACTGAAATCTTGTTGAAAGAGCATACTGTGAATTTTATTAGATATTCAAAAATAAAAAAGGAAGTCTGTGTCTCCCTGTGTATGCATGCTCTCATTATGTGGCTGAGAGAGAGTTTAACACATCATGTCCACCATCCATGAATACAGTAGAACCAAACAGCTGATATATATAATCTGTAATGTCTTGAGCTGCTTGGAAGAAAACTTCACTTCCTGTTGAAAAGGTGCCTTGGGCGCATTCAATCAAAATACTTTTTCCACGTTTGACATTTTCAGCCTACCTTGGGTTACCCTGAACTGAGCTACCCTGGGTGGATTTTAACACAGCTGTATTGTGTATATGTGTCTGCAAGCATATGAGTTCAGTGCTTCTGGGTTCAGCATGTGTTGACTGTGTGTCAGATATCTGGGCTCTGTATCAAGGTTTCTCTGCAGTGTCCTGAAGAATGCAGATCCTTCCCACCCACATATTGCTCTCCGCTATGAGAAAGACCTGCGTCAGACAAACACTGACTGCAGGGAGAAACATGTGGTCACATGACGTCCTACACCAGGGGTTTTCACCTGGGGGAACTGCTGGGATGCCTCAGAGCTCCTGAATGTTCAGGAAGGCTTATTTAAGTGAAGGGGCACTGGAGAGCTAGAAATAGCGTATGAATCCTGTACTGACGTCAGCGCATCAGAGCCGAACGGTCCAAACCTCTGGGCAGACAGAGAAAAGCAGACTCATGAACCTATTCTCCAGGAAGGAAGTTTGAAAAGGTGAAGTGAGAGCCAAACAGCAGCCTATTAGCCTCTGCAGCAAGCATCTCCAACAGCAAACTTTGAACTTCACAGCTCTAACGGCACAGCTTACGAGCGCATATTTGTACTGACTCATCACCTGATAAATCAAGTCACAGTGCTCTTGAAAGAAAATGTGATTCCTCTCACACAAGAGGCGCAGTTCTGTGGAAGAGCTGCAACGCCAGAATGAGTCCTAACTTTTTTCTTTTTGCCTTTTGCCTGTTTTTGTGAAAGTGGATTCCCATCAGCAATCTTCATTATAGTGTATGTACTTGCTGCAGAAATATCAGTTAGACTACCTAATGAAAGTGCTGTTGATGCACTGGTTAGCTTGACTGTATGAACTCACTCTAAATGTATTGTTGGTCCATGCTGTTGGTGAATGTTAATAATCAAAGTTGCAGACCGTGGATCACAGTGAGAGACAAATACAGACTCGGCCCTGCATTACTGTGAGCGAATGCGTCTTTATTAAGATGTATAGTAACAAATCTGGAATGATTCCACAAGCACAGAAAAGCTGCCAGAACAAGACACCCCTCCTAAGAATGTACCATTAACATACACAACAATTCCTGCCCTTTGCTGCTTTAGTGCCTTGGGCATCAGTAATGATATCTTTGGTTACAATGCATTTTCTGAATTGTTCTACTAATCTCCTGTCCTAGCTACTTAGTTCCTGGTTTAGCCGAACATACTTAATTGCTAAAACATCTGTGCTGAAACCAAGAGCCAGATTCAGCAGAACTGCAAAGCCATTTGTCCTGTAATTTGAACGGGTTTAAGTGTTTCAGTTTGTATATGAGTTCTTCTTTTTTAGCGGCAATGCACAATGTGTTTTTCAGTTGTTCCAGTTAATGAAATATATTGTATAGGAATGAGAAAAGTTAATATTTGCTCTGTTCAAGCAAAAGGACAAACCTTTTTGGAGTTACATTGAATCTGGACCTCAGATTCTACACAGGATGTTGGTGTTGCCAAAAAAGGGTTAAAAATAATGATTTCTGGATGTTGCAGATAATGGCCGGTTAGAGGGAGGCTGAACAACCATTAAGCAGCCGGAGAGGGAAGCACAGCAGCCAATCAGTAGCCAGACAGGGACCGTCGTTTCTGGCTTGATTGGTCTACTTAATTTCTATCCCATGGATCCTGGCGTCTCCTTCAAATTTTAAGTGCCTGTACTTGGTGTCGCCGGGGCGGTTGGGGAAGTGGATTACTGAGCCGTCAGACAGGGTCAGTTGGAACTCCTCGGCGTTAAAGGTGATCATTATCTGGGAGTGGAGGGGTCAAGGGCACAAAAGAAAAAGAGACAACAAAGTTAGCACGCTCACTGAGCATCTGGGACAAGACACTACGGTGCGAGACACTTCAAAGCAAGCCGATAATTTCATAACTTCAAACATAATTCAAACATAATTTTGATGTCTTTACTATTATTCAAAAATGAGGAAAAAAAGTAAAAATAAAGAAAAACCCTTCTATGACAAGGTATGTCTGAAATTTTGACCGGTACCGTACTGTCTCAGATGAGTTAATCCACAATCAGTGTGTGCTTTTTCTTTTTAATTAAGACAATAAATTACTGTGCAAGGCGATGAATAAAATTCAAAACACTTGGGTAAAAAAGGGCACAGTGAGGGAAGAGTCCATCGAACATTCACTCAGCTTGTCGGAAATGTAATTTCTGGCGTCAATATTGTGTTAGTGGGAGATTAGTAGATGATCACTGAAAGTGACGTGTGGGTACAGTCCATTGGCAACTTCAATTGATCTGAAAACAGATCACATGACTATCTGTCCAATTAGACCAGCACACACGGCACTGCCACAAAGACACCCGGAAGTTCTGGTTTAACTCTATGATAATAAAGACCGAATGGCTGGTCAACTTCTTGGCAGTTAGCCACCCGGGCTGCGTCTCCCACACAGCAAGGCAAGGCTGACCTTAAACTCCTGCCCCGGCTGGAAGGGGAAGTTGCCCCCCCTGACTTCATCGCACCAGCGCCCCCCCTGGTAGGAGTTGCAGACGATGGTGCGCTGGTCCCCGTGGGCGTCGAAGCGGGGGTTCAGGTGCAGGGCGATGTCCTGCTCATGGCCAACGTTGATGGCGAAGCTGAGAGAGACAGGGGACATTAAAAAGGGGATGTCCATCACAATGATGGAAGGCTTTTATGATGGTCAGGGAGCTGAGCTTGTAACCGGTAGGTTGTAGGTTCACATCCTGTGTGGAGCACAGCTATAACGCTCATGTGCAAGCTGCACAAATGGAAGCGTTTCAGTGAATATCCAGCCATGGTAATGGAAAATATGTCAAAGGTAAGCCATCAGCAAAGTAAATATGTTTCAATGTACAAAAGACAATACTGTGAGCAAAACAAAGCACACTTGGCAGGTATTGTTTTAGAAAAATAAAACAGTAGGGGGACTGGACTAAAAGAACAATAGATAAATAAAACAATATGCAAATACATATACAATAATGCATATACAATAAAAATGCAGCAATTACTCACTTGGTAGCGTCAGCGTTGGGGACACCCGTGATGGTCAAGGTTTGTCCCGCCTTGAAGGACATGTTGTGCACCAGAACAGCCTGTTTCAGTGAGAGATATGGAACCGTTATTCTCACAATCACAGCCACCTCCGCTTGAAGAGACTCCCAGCTCCTGCATCCGACATGGCTGCCCTCTTCATCACAGACCACTGTGCACTGCAGACCTTCATAACCGGATAATTCTTCCCTTTAATCTCGAAGTAGGTTTAAGGGTGTTTATTCATCATCATCACCATCATAATCAGGTTACAACCGCAAAAAGAATTATATAAGCATTTAAATAAATATGTGCTGACACATGCTTAGTCAAAATAATTATGATTAAAGACTGTCAGCAAAAAAAGCAGGAGTTTCATTTTGATTGTGGTATAACAGCAATAGTATTCACTGAGAAATGTTGTACAGACATCCTTCCAGACCACACAGAAGTACATAAGCGCTCCCGCTGCTAAACTCGCAGGATGCTTCAGAAGCTCCATCTGTGGTCAGAGCCACACCTTAACCCAGCTCTCAGTGTCTTTGCAGCATTTTTCCACTGGACAGAGTTTCAAACCTTTGTGGAACTGGGCCCTGTAGATTTTGGGTTGGACATCAGCCTTATTTCGTCCAAAGCTGCAAGGCAGCCCTCGCTTCCATCCACAACATCTGAAAATGTGATTTAGTGCCAAGGAACCACTGATCTGAGAACATCTGCCTCCAATAATGTTTTTTTTTTTTTCCATTTTGAAGGGTATGGCCAAAGCTTTCTATAAATCCCTGTGGTGGGCAGCTTATGCGCTTTCCTGATGATTAGGGGAGAACTAAACATATTTCGTCTCAAAATTATGGGTAGGAAAACCTGCAGTAAGACTTGAAATCATATTTTCCAGCGAGCTGCGCAGCTGGAATATGGCCCAGCCTGGACCATGGGAGAAAGGCCAACCCTGAGCTCAGATGACCCATGTTTCGACTCTGTACATGTGGCACAATCAACCACAATACGTTTCACCACAAAAAAAAAAAAAAAAATCAGTCATCCTCAGGCTTCTGTCTGCCTTTCTGACCAACAGTTTTTTTTTTCTGACACCATGGTAACTGCACACTTGACACGTGGCGTTTATCGGCAATGCGTCAATAACTAGTGAGAAGGCGAATATCGCCTTGTCAAGCGTGCATCTGAGGACGTGAACTATCAACATCCAAGACTTTAAGTGACAGGAAAGGAAGACACACAAAAAAAAAACATACTGCTACTTTTAACGATCCCCTGGACCCTAAAATAGTGTTGGCGAGCGTGGAGCCAAAGAGAGGTCTGGTAGGGGATGGAGGGGGGAGATAGGGTGACGCTGGTGAATTCTTTCCATGTGAGTCTCCCAGCCCTACTGTAAACTCGGAGCACTGACACTGGGGCTTGGCAGCAGCCCCCGGCCGATGCAGACTGCGCCTCCCAGCTAAGTGCTACATACTGCCGCTCTCTCTCGCGGGGTGATGAGAAACAGCTGGAGAAGCTGCACCCTTCGACAAGGAAACCGGGCCAGCGATTAATCTGCTCAGACTGCGCTGCGTCGGTGTCTGCGCCCCTCTAACGTGGCAGCCGAATACTCTAATGCTCCACGAATGAGTTTGCGTACATTCCGTGCACCTAAACCAATGACTTATTTATCTGCCTTTAAAATATAATGATGGAAACAACACAGGGAAGTGACAGTCTACTTTTCAGCACATCTGAGGGTGAGAACCTGTTGATGTAGCGTCTGTACCTCTCCAGGATGAAGTGTGAGTCATGGCGAGACTGAAGTGTACTAACATCATGAGAAGAATACAGATGGTGATTCTGGAAACCCCCTTGTCCTGCACATAATTTCTTTGATAAAATCTTTCGTTTTGCACTAAACAGCAAGGGTGCGTATTTAGGTTACTGCACTTATGGTACAAGGAAACAAAAGAGAGTAATGTGATTAAACACAAGGCTGTTTCCTGAGCGTAAACGAAAGGCTGGATGTGTTTCTGTTGATTGGAGAGGTAAGACAGGACTGCTGAGCTCAAGAGACTGCTGTTGAAGTCATGTTGGAAGGTCATCCTCGATGCAAATGATCAACATTAGGGTGGTACGAAACAATGAATTCAGGAACAGAAGCATGTTTAGGCCAGTGAAACATTTTCTTAAAACATCTGCATCATCAGCAGTCACTGAAAAGAGTAGCATCTGTCAAAACTTGGTAGATATACTTAACTAAAAAGTGCCTTATCTGTTAGACTGAATGTCACAGCTTCCCAAGTGGTGATAGTGGTTGTGGAACTGGCATTGTGACCGCATGGTTGCAAGCTCAGAGGGTTGCAATAGGGCACTGCTGTTGTACTCTTGTGTAATGTAGCTAGCCAAGTGTATAAATAGATTGTATTTAAGCCATCTTGGGTTAGGAAATCTACAAGACATAAAATAAACACAAAATAAACACATGTAGAGACTCAGTTCTTATTAACAGAAGAATTACTTTTGTGCTTGTGGGGCATTCCACAAAATGGGGGTAGAGTTTAACAGTGAGGGAGAGGGGAACAGAGAGACTGTGGGGCAGCAAAAGCCAACAAAAGCACAGAGCTCCATCAAAGATATCCACCATTTTGGTTTAGTTCTTTCTTTACTTCAAAATCACTCCATCTTGAAGTGTTTTCTCTTTCCGCATCTTTGCTATATCCTTTGCGCTTACCGTATGCTTTGCACTTACATGCCAATCCAGGCACACGTTTGCGATCTCACCACTACATTCAGCACTGAGGCTTGTTCACAGGTCTTTAGCCGTTACCTGTTTGTGCACCTTTCCATGCCACGTTATCAGGTGCACTGGAGTGTCTGCTACACGAAAACAACGTAAAGTTATAATGTAATCCTACACACAACAAGAGGGCCATGATACTCCAACAATTTAAACGTCTCAGTTTAATTTTTACTGCAGCGACATCCTTTTCAATCACTGACATTATTTACCCACCTATTATCACGACTGAAAATGCACATTACTACAAAAAATATTTAAGCGGTCATTAACGTGTGTTAGCTAGTTAAGTACAGAATGCACTGAAATATTTAGAGAATTCTAGACACAAGAGAAGGCACAAGAGAAGGGAAAAAAGGAAATTTTGGCACAAATGCAAACATGAAGAAACCCCTGCCAAAAATATGCAAAATACAAGAAACATGTATTAAGTTGAACTGTATGTTCTAATTAGGAAATAGGACAACGTTTTGACTTAACAATGGCCACTCCTATACTCTCACTTTTTACTGCTGTACAGGAAACAGTATCCTTCCATTCTGAGCCACACCCTTACCCACTGCATGAACATATGCACTGGTTAAGCCAGCATGAAAACTATCATTGGAGCATCAGTTAGCCATTAAAATCTCATTCGACTTAAACTTAACTGGTGAACAGTGACTGCTCATTGATTTCAGACAAGATTAAGAGCTGAATTTTGGCTCCGGCCAGAAGCTTCTGGAACTTGAAGTTAAAATAACATCACAGTCACCCACTGCTGTTCCACTACATCAGGGTAATTGGTGTGGAGCACTCACCTCGTGGTTTCTCCCTTTCATTGTAACCTACACACTATACACTAACTCACTCTGACTATAATACAATTTGCCCTGTTCCATATTAACTCTCAGACAGCTGTGTTTATTTCTGTAACCAAGACACACAGCAGCAGCAATACAAAGCTTTCATTATTCAGAATGTACAAGCCCTCAAATGGACTTAAATCACACCCAAATCACACTACTCAAACCTACTACAAATAGATTTTTTTAGAGGTTGCATTAAGAAGCATGGTATGTTTTTTTTTAATATGATTTGTGTGACATCTTTAAGAAGAATGAGCAGATAAGCTCTATTCAGCCCTCATGTTTGAAAGTTCCAGAACCAAGATACAGTACAATTCTGTGGAACGGATTTACCTGCGATACCACCCACTGAAATTGGTGAATTGATATGTAACTCCTACATTCACACAATAAAACTTGTCTGGAAACTTGACTGTGCAAAACCTTTCACTTTGGAAAATTTTAAAATGGAAGTGAAGGTCAGTCTCTGGAAAATGCACAATCACTGCATTTGAAGAGCAACTTAGATCAAAATGTAGAGATACGATATGCTGTTTGTTAAGTTTTCAAATCACCTTTAAAGCATTCCAAGCATCACCTATCGACTATATATCAACAGGTGTCCAAAAATGTTCCAATGAGCCATTAAAGCACTGATTAAGTGATACAATGACAAGGACTGCAGGAAACGCCTCCCGATACTCCCGATAAGATCAGTATAGGCTAGATGAGAAGGATATCGGTTATTCTTGTAACATGTTCATGATCTGCTTGAGTTCAGGCTGGGCGTAGTGACGTTTACCCCAAGTTGTTGGGCAGCCTGACGCTTGGGATAGTGAGCCAAATGGCACACCCTTGAATATGCCTACGTTAACGGTCTTAATATTTATGCAGCACTCATAAATACAAAAATTGCATGACTTTCGCTGTGCTTTGCAGAGATGAAACGCGGACTGTCCAGATTTAGGGATTATTTTACAGTAGTCTTTCATGTATAGTCCTTACTTTCCCCGACTTCATTGGGTGACCATCGCTGTCCTCTGAACTAGCGAATGAAAAAAATTGTATATTAAATGCAGATAACACGGGACATACTCACCGCCATCTTTGATCTTGAACTGCAGGACTTGGACAAGCAGACACTCAACTGTGCGTCTCTATTTATATTGCAAGGACTGTACTCTGAAGGGTGTGACGGCTGTATTGAGTAGCCAGTGAGAACGACCGTTACCAAATTCTGACCAATGAGTAGCAAAATACATTTATACTGATCTGGGAGGTTGCGGCTATGAGTTTCTCCTACGTTATCAAGATTAAATACTAATATCTACTTACAAATTATGGAATCAGTAACATTTTAAAGTGCCTGCGCACGCACGAAAACACGCAGAGGGAGAGTAGCGTATACACTTTTTAGAAACTGCCTAGCAGACTAATGGGAGACAAAAATAGATACGACCGTTGCCAAGGAGACTCAAAAATATTTGGTCTCCTAGATGTGCATCAATGTAAAATCTGCGGAAATAACGTTCGGACGTCCTATTCGTTTAAAAATATCACAATTACGTGCAGCTGTTTCCCCGTAGTGTCCCTTTCGAGCAGTTTGTCATGCATATTTCTTGAAAACATGAAAGCACAGCGCAAAATCGGGACACCTTCACCTATGCGTAGTGGATACCCTTTGCAGGACAGCTATCCTTGCAAAGTGATGCTTTTTTGAGTTGATGCATATTTTCATTTGAATGAGAGCAGAATGGGTCCTATGAATTTGATATCTGGGTTTCAAGAGTGCCGCGTCTTTCTCGCTTTAAATTAGGTGAACAGTAACTTCCGTACGCACCCACTGTTCAGGTGAAGGAGAGAGACGCGTTCAGCGAATTAAATAATTTAATATTTTATTAAATATTATTAACATTTATTAAATAAAAACAACGCTAGGCAGTCATCCATCAAAATGATAAAAGTGATGAGAGTCTTGATGATCTAAGATGAAACCCTTATCCAGGGTGACTTCACACATACACGCACACACACACAAAACAGTGTAATATTTGAAAGGGTAATGGAGCAGGGGTGAGGACATCACTTGGTTTGACACTCACCACGTGAAAGTGAGTGAGAGCTGGGCCAGGAAACGGAATGAGAAGTGAATCTTGAGCTTAGTCAGAGAAGACATTGTGAAGGAACTTCTGCCGTAATTAAACATACAACAAGCCATTGTAACGTTTCACACTCATTTCTTACTAGAAGCAATTCAGTTTGAACTAGTAAACTCTGAGTTATTAATAAAATGAATTCAGTTCTTGGTAGTTACAATGCCAGATCCAGATGATAATAATTTGTTCCTTAGTCGCAACGTTTTATTGTTGTAGCTGCAATTATATTCCGACGACCAGCAAATAATAGAGATATAAACATTTCAGTTTCAGGTATCAGCGGTTGAGTTTTAGTCATCTAAAATACAGTTCTTACCTGTTGCAGCTGACCATTGCTTATTACAAATCAGTCCTTACTAGCTGTAATTATAATTCAAATTCATACTATTTGACATTAATTTGCACAAAATGTGCATGTGATATTGATGCCTATAACAAAACTCAATTATTAATTGCTTCAGCTGCAATTAAAGATAAGAACAACTGATGTCTCTAGCAGCAGGTATTCACATTAAGTTCATATTTAAAGACAAAAATTGTTTTTCAAATTTCAATGACAACTTTCCATCCTTTTTATTAATTTATATGTTATATGTTTTTTTTTTTAGTTTAGTTTAATAAAATAGTGCTACCTTGAAAATGAATTTAAAACATCCAGTGTGTTTAACCTTGGGATAATGAACAGTCCTATAGACAAATAAAGGTTTTGTTGAGAATTTCTTCCTTTCAGTGGTGGCGGTTACATGCCTATAGATGTTTCATTTGCTCCAAAAAAAGCATGTCCACCCCAACTCTACCTGACTGTCAGACTGCAGTTGCCAGAGCCGCGTGGTCATTCGTGTTTTTGTTTTTAGCGCGGTGCATTGTGGTATATCAAAATGGAGGGAGGCAACGACCAAGCTCTTTCACTTGTGATGACAACGTTACTTGCATTCAACGTGCAAGTGCAGGAGCAGCACCTTCAATCGATGCTGGAAGTGCAGAACATTCACATGAGGCTAATGGACAGGCTGAGGTCGTTTAGAGCGCAGTCTGAGGCAGCGAGGAGACGGCGGCGGCGGAAGTATCGGCGACTGCAGACTGCTCTCTTGACCGAACTGATGGCGAGGACGTGTATGGAAGGGGCAACGTGCAGGCGACTGGTGTGGCAGCGTGAAGGGGGACACGGACGCGAGTTTTGGACAAAGTTCCAGGACAGCAGTGATGATAAGTGGCGAACGCATTTAAGAATGTCTCGCTCCACTTTCGAATACATCGCCGAACTGCTGCGACCAGCGCTGCAAAAGCAAAAGACCAACTTTCGCTGTCCCATCGATCACCGCACACGATTAGCGGTTGTTCTGTGGTGGTACGCGACCCCGGGCGAGTATCGCGGTGTCGCGGTCGTCTTCGGAATCGGCATCTCCACGGTGTGTTGCTTGGTGCGACAGGTGACCGCGGCGATACTGTGCACACTGCGAAAGCGTTTTATTTCACTACCCACAGGTGATCAGCTGGACGAGACAATTCGAGGATTTGAGGCACGGGGGTATCCACAGTGTGCCGGAGCTATAGACGGGATGCATATTCCAATTGTTGCTCCCAACGAAAACCCCGAAGACTATTTGAATAGAAAGGGATGGCATTCCATCGTCTTGCAAGTAGTTGTAGACCACAGATTCTGGTGAGTTTTGTAAGATCATGCAACAAAATTTTAGCTCGTTCCAGCTAATACTAGCTGGATATTAACGTTATAGCCTACCTATAGCACACATGTCCATTCAATGAGAAATGTATGTCCTACATCTTGTCTACGACTGCAGTTCCTGTCTTCCAGCTTCGTTGATATTTATGTGGATCGTCCTGGACAGACGCACGATGCTGAGGGTTTAACCAACTCCGACATCTATACCCTAGCGGAGCACAGTCAGAATGGCTATCTCTTCCCTCGGGAGGTATGAGGTTAATGATAAAACAGCTAAGCAAAGTTTAACAGCAAAGTCCACTTATACAATGCTTTCGTCCTAATGTCAGGCCTGTGCTTGCTAATGAACCAAAAATTGTATTTCTGGTAAATGTTTACATAGGATGCCACGAATTTACGCGTTTCACATTATTTAGCCTATTATATGCGTATCAGTATATGTATGAATCAAAGGTAAAGCAACTAAGTGAATGTAATGACCAGGTTTACGTTTATTCATTTAGCAGACACTTTTATCCAAATTTTGCTTGATTTTTTTGTGTGTGATTTAATTTTTGTGTGTTTTCTCTACATTCAGAAAACGCGTGTTGTCAACGAAGTCGAGATCCCGGTCCATTTGATAGGGGGGCCCGCTTATCCGCTGAAGAAGTGGCTCATGACTGGCTTCACCCACCATCCACAGCTGACAGCGGAACAGCGCTTGTTCAACTGTCGCCTCGCTTCGGCCAGGGAGTGTGCCGAGCAGGCGCTGGGACGCCTGAAAGGCCGGTGGAGGTGTCTGGCGAAGAGGAACGACGTGGCGATCGGGATAACGTCTGACATCGTCGCGGCCTGCTGCATCCTGCACAATGTCTGCGAACTGAACAACGAGGCCGTGCTCCCGGAATGGAACACGCAGGTGGACGCGAAGGAGAGTCTTGACATGCTGGATGAAAGCGAAGGACAGCGAAGCGACGGGGAAGCTTCAGCCATCCGAGAAGCTGTCACGGCACTGCTGCATGTGTGAAGCCAGGCTTGCTGAAAGTTCAGGACTTTTATTTATTTTTTTTAGTTCCTTCCTTATTTGAAGGAAGTAGATGCATACCAGAAGACCTGCGTGGGCACACTTTGAATTCTTGCATAGCAGAAATGTTTATTTTACTCAGAGTGTTTGTGAGATTGCCGTGTCCATCCCAGCACTGAATGTGAAAAGACTGATGAAAGACTTATTTAGAAAAGCAGCTTCATTTTCCATTTTAATTCTCTTCCAATGTTCTAGATTTGCTTTAGGACAGTGTTTATTTTTAATTGTTTTCTTTGGCAACTTGTGCCTACACTACAATGCATAGTTCATACCCAACTACACTTCTGATGGAGGAAAATACACATTACTGTACATTTTGGATGCAGTTTGAAAGACAGGTTTTATGAAATTACATTGTCACACTGTGTCACTCTACTTAGTGTACTTTATTCAATGCATTTTTGCATCACAACGTAGAAGGCTATTGCAAAGGCAATGACTTGTTTGCTCAAAATGAAAACCGGTCCAGAAAAATATGCAAGGCATTAAAAACAGACACACACCTTAGTAGCGTAACTGCTACTCTTATGTCCAAAAGTAACACAAGCTTTGCTTTTGCATTTCACCCGAGGGAGAACATTTTGGATCAAAGAATTTTTTAATTTGATATATTGATAGGTGGATGCACAAACATTAAACTGGCTCAATCAGCAGATCTACCAGAGACATGTCTGGTATAACAGCATACCAGTCCTGAGTTTCATTTATGCTGTCTTTTAAAAATGTAACCCACAAATAAATCAAATGTTTACTTGTTGTTTACTTGTTTAATCAAATGTTTACTTTATTATTTCTTACTTTACTTGTAAAAAATAATAAAAGGTATAAGTTGATTAACATGAAGATGACATAGTAATTCATGGTTATTGTGTTAACAATTCTGTTTTGTTGTGTGGGGTTTAAGATGACTAAATTATGGAAGTTAATGCACAGTGACACCATATACTAGAAAGTATTGTGAAGTAGCTGCTCTGATGGTATCTTAGCAGTGGGAAAGCCAGTCATATTTTTCATTCTGATGTGTGAAACAGCATAGATGTGTGTGTGTGTGTGTGTGTTTGTGTGTTGTTGCTGAGTGATGACTCAATTGCTTAAACTTGTGATCCAGTCTTTATCTCCCTCAGGATGTCTTGAGTCAGTCACAAGGCCTTTTGCTGACACGGGGAAGTGCAGCGCAAAAATATCTTTATACTGTCCCTTCTGTAGCAAATTTATTGTAAAACTGAAAAAGCACCCCAGCTCTTTTCTGCTGTGTGTAGATCATGATATAGCATTTAGTAAGTGTCACAGAGGTTTGAGAGTCAGAGTTGCCCATTCCAAGGTGTGACACTGCTGTAGTACTATTCAAAAAGAATTGTTGTATAAATGGACAAGGTTTAAAATGGAAGCTATGCAAGTTTCCCTGAATAAGAAAGTCTGGCGAGAAAATTCAAATGTAATTCAGGCATAAGAATGAACATTGAACTGGATATTTTACATTTTTATATAATCAAATAGAGCAGGCACGGCATGGGTGTGTGCTCATCAATTAATACATGTGAATTATTTCAGATGTCAAAGATTTTTAAGAATGTGATTACAAAATAGCATTGTGCCCAAAGTCAGTGAAATAAGCACAAGTTTCTTGTCTTTGTTCCAGCGTAGATCTTAATTGCTTAACTAATGTCATTAACTGGATATTAACTGGAATTAGCCATTTCTCCAGGTGTCAGTTGCTGGTTGGCATCACTATAATTCACCTCAGTATCAGCCTGAGTTGTAGAGGGAACTAAGACTAAAGTCTTTAGGTAGCTAGAAGCTACAAGTCTTTCTTGCCGGAGAGCAATTTCTTTTACTGTGTTACACTGCCACCTGGTGACAAGATACGTTATTACGTTGTAAGGGGCACATATTTTGACACATCACAACATTATGGAAAAGCCAACAAAAAAGTATCAACAGCTTGTAGTATTATATCAATTATCTTTATACGTGCCATGCTTTGAGTGACTGTCATCCTAAACCCTCATACATCACTCGAATAGGTGAAAATAAAACATGTATGTCTGATAACTTCTGTAACTAGTTATCCATTCCATTTGTTCAACGAAACTTGATTTATCCATTACACTTGTTTTGACACATATTACCCATACAATCTTCCAGGTCTCTGAGTGATGCGATTTAATTTAACAGCAGTCACTTTACACGTGTGTCAGCTTCTTGTGGTAAAGCGCAATGCCCACGTTGCCGCAGCCGATGAGACAACCACACTCTTCAGGTCCAAGTCAATTCCACATGTGCCTTCTGCTTTGGCACCATCCACCATCAGAGATTGAGGCTATAGTGTGGCATTCATAGTGCAGTCGTCACCATGGGCAAAGTCGCCCTGCCTTGCATCAGCAATGGCCCGTTCTGGTGACGTAAGCAAGCTCAGGTCAACTAAATGGCCGTGTGCGAGATGTTTGACTTGCTGGACACTCGTGAGCAGTGAACGCTAATTTTCCAAGCATTATTATGAATGTGTTTGGAACACAGACATTAATCTAGTTGTAAGGATTTCGTCTGGTCAAAGAATTAACGTGATTGTTTGAACGTGGCTACAGAAACATCACGGTGAGAAGGTCTGTATTGAAAGTGGCGCTACTGCATGGCGACGTAAAACTAGAGTAGTGTTTTATTCTTGCAGTGACCATTCAGCACACTCTCAACCGACAATTCAACACACAGCGTGTGCGCCACTTATGCATAGATGCCACGGCTGATCAGTGCATTTTTAAAAGACCAGCGCAAGCAAAAACCAATCGTGGCGCCAATTAGATGTAAAACACACACAGCGTTTAATTGAATCTTTTGGGTTTCAGTTTGAATATTTGATAAGGGGTGGTGTTCTGGTCATATCACTTGACGAGGGAGGCAATAGATATACCTTCCAAAAAGTCCGACAAGCCGCAAACAAACGCACACAACCGAAGAGTTTGCATATTTGAGAACGTTTGCTTACCTGACAGTGTGGAACTAAGTCCGAGTATTACTGTGGTATCTGAAAAGATTTATTTAGGCATTATGAAACACACAGCTAGCTGGCTAGCTACAGAGCATTAAAGTGGTTGTGAACCAATTTAAGTTCGCTAGCTAGCTGTCTGCAATTAAGTTAACGCTAGCTAGCTATTTCCATAGTACCTGGCTACATAGCTAGCTATCTAGCTAATTAGGTTCGTTGTTTTCTGCGTTAAGCTGGAGGGATGGCATCGGTGGCAGCGACCGAGTCGGGTTTAAGTCCCGGTCCTATGGCGAATGCGGACCCTCCAGTACCCGCATGCATGTTTGCTCCACAACGGGGATGCGGGGAGGACGCAGCGGGCAGAGAGTGCTGCGAGGACGGGGAGACCTTCAATGGCGACTCTGAGGATCACGGCGTAGACTTCACAAGCAAGGTAGGCCGCAACACAATTTCGCTGTGGGCTCTGGTAGTTTTTCGCGTTACGTTATCTGATAAAAAGGTTATTTATTTATTTTTTTTGCATTTACAGAGGCCAGAGTGTTACCCCATAGACGCAAATAACATTTAACTAAGTAGCTTTTTGCTAACAGTTCGCTAGCATACTATTCCGACTGATTTTACACTTCAGGCAAGTTGGTGTTTGCCACTTAGGTACTCCGCTTTTCTAAAGTTCTGAATGAGGACTTAAAAGAGGCTCGCTAGTAACTGAAATAAATGACACATGTCATGACTGTTTGGGTAAATAGCTAGGTAGATAAGATCGCATTAGCTAACAGACTAGGTTGGGGAACTCCACTGACAGTCTATATTAGCTGTTAGACAGAAAAAAATGGTTAAAATTGGCATCTTCTGTCCAGATCCCAGTGGCTTGTGATATTATTAGTTACACATAAAGTTTCTTTCGAATCTATCTGAACTGTTTTTTCCACTCCACATGGTGATAGGGTGGATAGCTGACGGCCAGTCTCGCAACTTCACAGTAACTTGCCAGATAGTTTCCTGAGTCTCGCTGTTGATAAACACAGATCAACATCGACAAGTGTCAAGGAAGTCCCTAACGCCCAAAGCTGATGAAAGAGCAGGGCAACCAGAGAAATCATTCATGCAACAGTTTTGCAGAGAAATGAGGAGGTAACAAGTGGCAAGCTCTTACGTTTACATCCGTTTATAACAAGAGTGTCATGTTTTAACTCAATCAGAAGCACTGTCATCCTCATCAGAGGTAGTGACAAAATGCCTGGAGTGTGGTTTTTAATACCATAATCAGTATTGCTGTGTTGCGTGGCATGCCTTTATATGAAAACATTACTGTGGAAGATCGTTCGAGTGTCCTTTGCTTTTAAATGGTTCACTGCAGTGTATTATGGGAAGTGCTTCTGTTTGATTGTACCTGTGTACTGAATTGCATTCGGAGAAATGATTCATTGTGAAAGCACTATGCTGCTATTTAATTGGTAGGAGGAATTTAACCCAGGATAATTGGTTGGAACAGAACTGTGTGTGTTTACAGTGGATCTGCAGGACCTGAGTTCAGCATGTTTAATTTGCACTACTGTTCGGCTGGTGCGTATACATCTGAAGGTGTACATGAGGTTGGTTTCTGGTGTCTATACCAAAGGATTGGTACAAATCTCATTTCACCAACAGCTCCATCAACAGTCCAGGATGGTGTACAGTAGGCTAGTGAAAGGAACGATGACTTCTTTCTCCTACATGTCACACTTTTATCCATTTCTATAACTGGATTCTTGTCCAAGGAAACCACAGCAGTGCCTGACCTTGGTAGTGAACCTGTGGTCTCCTGGTCGTGAGACGGTTTCTTTAAGTTCTGGAAGGCCTGCAGTGTTGCAGTGCAGTGTTCATGTGTATGTCTCTGAGGGTCGTGGGAAGGTTGACCGCCTTGACATCTGGCTGGCTTTTTTCCCAGACAGCCTTCTAGCACAGATCGCAAACCAAAGTTCCCCTGCAATGGTTCATTTATGGTAGTCACAGGTGTTTTGTTGTGTTTCCATTCCATACAGGATACATTCAGTCTGACTCCCATAGTGCTTTCTCTTTCAGTAGTTAAGTATCTTATTTTAAAATTTTTGCATGGGTTTACTGGTCACTGAAATGATCAAAAAAAGTGTGAGAATAAAAATATATACATATACTTGTTTGGGATACAGTACCACAGCAGATAGATTGAACACCCCCAAATTAGTATGGCAAAGGATACTGGGGTATCACCTGTTGCCTTGCTAAATACTTTCTGAGAAATATCTGTGTGTTTCAGTGTAGGTGCCAAGAGTCTAGTATGAAGCATAGAGCCCAGTGTAACAGTACTTCAGTGACCTCTCCAGTGCGTCAGAGCCGTGAATAACCCTTTCCCTCTCCCACTCCCTCTGCAGTTAGCTCTTGTCAGCCCCAACGGAGAGCAGTATGACTCGTTACTACGGCAACTGAGAGAGCGCATGGAGGAGGGCTGTGGGGAGACCATCTACGTTGTGGGAGTGGGCTCAGGTAGGAGGTGGGCTCTCTTCTCTTCTCTGTCTTACCTGGATCAGCCAGCTGTTACAGCCAGCAGGGGGCAGTGTGCGGATGAGAATGTGCTCCATCTCCTCTGGGTGGGTTCATGCATGATTCATCTGCTGTTGGCCTCTTTCATCAGTCCCCTCACTTCCACTTCTGCTTCTAGGGGTTATACTGTATGCACAGTTTTGGAAATAACGCAATCACAATTTAAGAGATGTGTGTTAATATGAATTCTGACATCGTTCTAGAGCAATGGACCAGTATCTGTTGTTACCAGCATTCTTTTCCCTTGCCATTGCGTAGCTCAGAGTGCCATTGTGAAGAAGCTTTTGGCCACAAGCTCTGGGTGTTTGTGAGATTTGCAATTTCTGTAGTATTGGAGTAGTACTACTGTGTTGACAGTCTCAAGTCTGTGCAGTACTGCCTTTTCTCTCTGGCATTAAAATCGAACAGAAATGTCTAATGAGTCATCACTCACCCAGCACTTCTGTTTTACCTGACATTCATTGAGGGAACCTAGCCAGGCTCTTCTAGTGTCAGCTTTGGAGTTTTAGGATTTCTGATTTTGCTAGGTTAGGCATGTCCTGTCTGCTTAACAGCCTGTGTTAAATCAGGGTAAGTTCACTGTTGTAGCTCTCTGTGCAGTTTTCTTTTATCACCTGAAAAATCTGGTTCAGAATTACAAAAGGCTTGCTGGGGGAAGCAGGGTCCCTTTGAGTTCAGTGGCTGGTAACAGGAGAGGGCTAGATGCCAGCCCTGGTGTGTGTTGCTGGTAACCTGTATGTGTGAGCTTGTCATACGGTTAACAGTGTCAGTCATGGCTGTGGAGCGTGTCAGTCAGTGTGCACGACTGCGCCCTCTCTCGCAGACGGGGGTGACTACGGCCTGAACGAGGGGGACATGGAGGCGTCGGTGGCCACCCTGCGGTCCATGAGCGAGCAGCTGGAGGCCGACCTCATCTTGCTTCGCGAGCGGACGGAGGCGGGGGGCCGCGTCCGAGACTACCTCATCCGCCGCCGCGTGGGCGAGACGGACTTCCTGGAGGTCAGGTGAGGAAGAGGAAGAGGAGGAGCGGGGTAGCATGGTCCAGCGGGAGGCTCATGCACACAGGGAAATCCTGTTACTTTAGCTGCTCGTGAGCCTGAAGCAACCATGCCCTCTAGAGGCGAGACAGGGGAGGACAGTGCCATGTCTATGGGGCGGCAGTGTAGCATAGTGGTTAAGGAGCAGGACTTGTAACTGAAAGGTTGCCAGTTCGATCCCCGCTGGGACATTGCTGCTGTACCCTTGGGCAAGGTACTTAACCCACAATTGCCTCAGTAAATATCCATATATAAATGGTATAAATGGATAACATTGTAAAATACTGTAACCTGTGTAAGTCGCTTTGGATAAAAGCGTCTGCCAAATGAATAAATGTAAATGTAAATGTAAAAGCCCTTTATACTGCTCCTGTTAAACTGTGGAATACCCTTGGAGTGTGAGTTCTATCTGGGAATAGGTCAGAGGTATGCACTGTCTGTCTGTCGGATTAAACAAAGACATGAAACCAAGCCCTCTGTCTTTCCTCTGTTTCCTGTGTATATCTGTCTGTCCGTCTGTATCCCCCTCTCCTATTACTTCCTCCTTTCCTCCTGGGCCTCCTCCACCTCCCTTTTTCCCATCTGGTCCTTCATTTTGCTGTCTCTCTGTCTCCCTTCTGTCTCTCCCTCTTCTTTTCTCTCTCCCCGTTCTCGGCCTTCAGGGTGGCGGTGGTGGGGAATGTGGACGCTGGGAAGAGCACCCTCCTGGGTGTGTTGACCCACGGCGAGCTGGACAACGGCCGCGGCTTCGCCCGGCAGAAGCTGTTCCGCCACAAGCACGAGATGGAGAGCGGCCGCACCAGCAGTGTGGGTAACGACATCCTGGGCTTCGACCAGGAGGGCCAGGTGGTCAACAAGCCCGACAGCCACGGCGGCAGCCTGGACTGGACCAAGATCTGCGAGAAGTCCTCCAAGGTCATCACCTTCATCGACCTGGCCGGGCACGAGAAGTATCTGAAGACCACGGTGTTCGGCATGACGGGCCACCTGCCAGACTTCTGCATGCTGATGGTGAGGGGGGCGGGGGCGTGGAGGGACAGATGCTTTTAATGGTTTTAGGGGTGGATATACTTGATCTACAGCAAATATCTAGTGATTATAAATGTGTTCTAAAATGTCTGCCCTTTTGGGATGAAAGTTTAATACAGTATTATTGGAAATTTGCAGTGGTCCTGGATCTGTTTGTTCCTCTCTTCTCCTATTTCGTCTCTTTTTACCTCTCATTCTGTTTCCACTCCTTCCATTCTGTCTCTGCACCTCCCCCCCCCCCCCCCCCACCCTGTCTCTGCACCCCCCCACCCTGTCTCTGTACCCCCCCACCCTGTCTCTGCCCCCCCCTCACCCTGTCTCTGTACCCCCCCCCCCACCCTGTCTCTGCACCCCCCCAATCTGTCTCTGCACCCCCCACCCTGTCTGTGCACCCCCCCCCTTCTCTGCACCCCCCCACGCTGTCTCTGCATCCCCTCCCTCTCTCCCCTCCTGTTTCATCGTTCTCCATCTCCTGTTTTTTTCTCCCCTCCCTCCTCTCTTCACAGGTGGGCAGTAATGCGGGAATTGTGGGTATGACGAAAGAGCACCTTGGCCTTGCGCTGGCTCTCAACGTGCCGGTCTTTGTGGTGGTCACTAAGATCGACATGTGTCCAGCCAACATCCTGCAAGGTGAGGGGAGGGAAGAGCATCACACCAGGATCGCTTCACAAAAATGACCCCATTCACTCATCAACACTGCAGTCAAAAGCATTCCCTTATTCACTCTGTCACTACAGTTAAAGTGTTCTGAACCTGACCGTGTTATGTTCAAAAGTAAAATCATTCCATTCAGAGTGGTGTATATTGGGCTGTGCTGTCTGCTCCAGTATAAACTTCTTAGCCTGTTGGGCCTTTGATGTGTGAATCTGATCAAACACATACCCACGAAAGAGTCTTTGCAGCCGGATTAGCTAAGGATATTTCTCTCACGCTAGTCGTTTGGACAAACAGTGAGAGGCTTTTCAAATGGGCTGTAAAGTCTGAGCGATAAGCCGTTTGAGTGAACTTTAGTGAGCGGTAGATGGCGGTGCTGTAGATGGTACTGGTGATTGGTGAGGCTGAGGGAGTCTCCTGTGTGATCCCCATGTGTGACAGAGACCCTGAAGCTGTTACAGAGGCTACTCAAGTCCCCGGGTTGCAGGAAGATCCCCGTGCTGGTACAGAACAAAGATGACGTCATCGTCACCGCCTCCAACTTCAGCTCCGAGAGGTGTGGTCATACCCCGTCGCGCCCATTCTACCAGACTGTCCATGTGTTTACACCTTAGGTGCTTCTGCACCAAAGGACCAAGTGCTGTTTACACATGGTTTTGCTAAGACTCCAGCCTTTTTGCAGAGTTCTTTTCCTGAATTAATCATATCGCCATGTATGAAAAGAATCGCTCTGTGGTATTGATGACTGTTCCGTGTGTGTGTGCGTGTGCGCGCGTGCGTGTGTCCATGCGTGTGTGTGCGCGCGCGAACGCAGGATGTGTCCCATCTTCCAGATCTCCAACGTGACGGGGGAGAACATGGACCTGCTCAAAATGTTCCTCAACCTGCTGTGCTCCAGGACGTCCTACAGCGACGAGGAGCCGGCCGAGTTCCAAATCGATGACACCTACTCTGTACCAGTGGGTCTGACACATGCATACACAGGCACCTTTGCACACGTGAACACACATACACACACACTGTCTGAGGGATGTGCTATTTCTGAGCATGTGCAGCTCATTCCCACAGTATTGCCAACTACAGAACAGCATGTGACCAGAATGTTGCCTCTTTAAATGTTGATCCTTTTTTTTTTTTTTTAAGATTGAAGCCACAAAGGGGTAGTACTGGTGAGAATAGTATATGCAGTTTAGGTTTAGTATCCAGCAACCTCCGCATTTCAGTGTCTGTCAATCCAGTGTCTCTAGATCTGGTAAGACAAAACAGTTAAGATGGCAGCACAGCCTTGCCTACACTTTCATATTTACACATGCCGGACAGGAATGCATTTAATAAGATCCTGTTGAGCACGGATTTGTGTACTAAACCCTCAATTCAGTTCTTGTTGACAGTACTTATTCCTGTGTCTGTCAGGGTGTGGGCACAGTGGTGTCAGGAACTACGTTACGTGGATTGATACGACTGAATGACACGATGCTCCTCGGCCCTGATCCGCTCGGCAGCTTCATCCCCATCGCCGTCAAATCCATCCACCGCAAGAGGATGCCAGTGAAGGAAGTGAGGGGCGGACAGACGGCATCCTTCGCCCTCAAGAAGGTCAGCACTCCTGGCCCTCTGGGACAGCACATGGCCACGCTGCTGACCTGTTGGCTCTGCCGAAATGAGTCCGCTAACAGGCCTCCGTGGTGGATGCCGGTTCCTATCTTTAAACGAGTTGGCAGCGATGCATTTTTTGTGCACGTGTGTGTGTGTGTGTGTGCGTGTGTGCACATGTGGGTATTCATCCTTGGTTTCCCACCTTCTCTTGCCCCCGTTCAGATCAAGCGCTCCTCCATCAGGAAAGGCATGGTGATGGTGTCACCCAAGCTCAACCCACAGGCATCCTGGGAGTTTGAGGCCGAGATCCTGGTGCTGCACCATCCCACCACCATCTCACCTAGATACCAGGCCATGGGTGAGTCTGATGAATACACACGCAAAGACGCACACGACACACACCAGGGCGTCTGACATGCCACCCCACCATGTGTCGTGTGTTGTAGGTGAGGGTGGAGCAGAGGGTGGGGCTGCTGTCTGTAGTTCTGCCAGCTCCTCCGTTGTTTGGGGCACTTAAGGGCCTCTCTGAATCTCGGAATCGCCTCCCGATTGGTTGACGCTCTTTTTTCCCTGCAGTTCACTGCGGAAGCATCCGGCAAACGGCCACCATCCTGACCATGAACAGGGACTGCCTCCGCACGGGGGACAAGGCCACCGTGCACTTCCGCTTCATCAAGACCCCCGAGTACCTGCACACGGAGCAGAGGCTGGTGTTCAGGGAGGGCCGGACCAAGGCCGTGGGCACCATCACCAAGGTCAGGGCCGGGAAAACACAGGGGGCCAGTGTTTAGCTCGGGTTCGAGTGTATGTGGGAGGTACCTGCATTCATAGCAGGGCCCTGTCTTAAGGGCAGGCAGGACTGAACCCTGGTTAGTTAAGGGGATAAGTGCAGATCGATTCTTCCCCAAAGCACTGACTGTGGGTCAGTCTTACCTCTTATTACATAGAGGTAAGACTGAGCTTTGTGTGTTGGGTAATCTGATCCTGGAGCAGTTGCTGGGGTGCACGTTTAGGTTTTCTTTGTTAATTTTTTGCCTCTTGTTGGTTGAATGCTCCTTCAGCTGCTGCAGTCGACCAATAACCTGCCATCTAACGCCAAGCCCCCGCAAATCAAAATGCAGTCCACAAAGAAAGCTCTGCCTCGCCGGGACGACGGATCGGCGGCAGCCAATGAGGAAGCAGCATCCACAGGGCGGCCGGCCAGTCCACACACAGCACAAATACAGGTGAGAGGGAGGTAGGGTTTCTGGGGCAAGTGCCAGCAGTATTACCACATTAGAGAGAAAAGAACTGGCACTTGGTGGTAGATCGGCTTTCTTGGCAGAGGTTGAGGGCGAGCTCTCGCCTTGCGAGTAGCCAGTAGCAATTCTTGGAATTTCTATGGAGCGGAAAGGTCATTGCTTTCGCGCTTATTGTCCTGACAACCATGCTCTAATTTAACCACAGTGCACTGTGCCAGTGTAATGAACTTTTGGGAGGACTTTGTCAGCTAGTCGAAGCGTGTAGAGGAGAAAAGTTTGTTGGCAGAACTGCAGCATAATTGTCTGTGTTGGAGCAGGATTGAAGAATACGAGGGCCGTGTGGGGGCACACGTTAGATGCTCCTGCCTCTGTGTTTATTCCAGCGCATGTGTAGATTAGGCTGAGTCAGCACTCATCCGTGAAAACCTGACTGTGTACCGCCAGCTGATTTTCCTCTGCTTTCATTCCTGCTGTTTCCAATCTGCCAGTTAATCTCTCCATTTCTCTTGCTGCCTCCCTCTCTCCATCCCGTCACTCCCTCTCTTTACTTTCGTTTAACCTGAATGCTTCCCACACTCATCCAACCTCCTCACACATCCTTTTCCACCTCTTGTGTTCTTTTTTTCTCCCTTCCTTTTCCTTTCTAAACGACTCCTTGCTTCATTTGATTACTCTTCTGGTTGTCCAATTTACCTCCTCTCCCTCCGCACCACATCCTTTTGCTTCCCTTTTTTACTCCTGCGGTCACTCACTCCCCCCCCACCCGTTGCTTTCTTGTGTCTCGCTGCGTTAGCCGGTGGGGGAGGAAGACTCGGAGGGTCAAGACGGCAACAAAGAGAACAAGGTAAAAGAAGAGAACTACGGCACTGCTCAGAGACCGGGGGTACCCTGGCGAATCTGTGCCTGTGCCTTTTGGCCATGCAGCCACCCGTAGAGGCCTCCCTTACAGGAAAAATAGGATCCCTTTGCAAATACGTTTCCATCGTCTACCGTTTGCCATCCACAGGATATGGCCCGTAGCCAGTAGCTTTTACTGCTGTATAAAGTTCTGTCTTCGTAGCGACAACACTCTGTTGTAGTAGTAAAGGGCGTGGCTCATAACTGAAAGGTTGCTGGTTCGATTCCCCGCTAGGAGACTTCTGTTGTACCCTTAAGCAAAGAACTTAACCCACAGTTGCATCTGTACATATCCAGATGTATAAATGGATAAAATTGTAACCTACGTAATTTGCTCTGGATAAGAGCGTTTGCTAAATGACAATAACATAAAGTAACTGTAATGTAGACTCGCCTTTCCTGAAAACGGTGAAGAAGCAGCCACGGATCGTACGTCGCCTTTTTGGCCCAGAGTTTGATGAACAAACGGAGCAACTAATGCACAATTTAAATTCTAAGCAGCTCTGTTCCGCTGATCGATGTTTGGACAGCAGGCTAGGCCAATATTTGGCTCGGGCTGCTCATTTTCTTCCGGCGGTGTTTACTTAAATGATACAACGGGCAGCCGTCAGTTCCACCTTGACCTTGATGGCCCTGAGGGTAGGACTGCAGGCCGGTGCCGCCCGAGTGACTGAAGAGTGCCCTTCTCTTCACGCCTGTTGATATGGCTCAGTGCTTTGCATGTCAGCCTGTGTGGATGGACTGTGGTTTGTGATAGTGAAATACGGTATGTGAACGGGCAGTGGGTGGGCCTTCTCTGTGGCTGTAGTATGCAGAAGGCCCCCCCTGTGGGAGTGCGTGTTAGCCTGAGGATTTCATCCCGAAGTTCACTGCGTTCTCTCCGTCTCTTCCTCTCGCAGCCAAAGTCCGGAGGAGGGGGCAGGAGACGCGGCGGCCAGCGGCACAAAGGAAAATCTCTGAGCAGCTCAACAGCTACCCACTCGGGTGGAGGTGGGAGCTGTTAAAACCCCCCCCAACTCCCTCCATCCCCTCTTTTTTTCTGTTGCCCTCTCCTTAAGTACTGAGTCTAAAGCAGGACTAGGTTAATGCCCCCTACCTTACGCCGATTGTGTAGATTGTATGGTGTAGACGGGTGCAGAACTTGGTTCAGAATGGGTTGTACCATTTCTCCTCAGAGCGGGGGGGGTTCCCCCACAGTGATCAGGAATGTTGGCCTCTGCTCGGTGAGCAGTACTGCTGCTTAGTTTTCGCTCTCTCCTGTTTTGTTCCTTAATTGTTCTGACCGCCTGTACCGCTCATCAGTGCTGTGGGGGGTGTCCAGCCATGGACGAGCACGCACTGCTGTCCTCAGATCGTGCTGTCGTTCAAAGGTGTGTTTGTAAATCAGTGTGTTAGAAGTTACTTGAAGTTATGCGTTATAGTTGCTGACCACTTTACGGCAATTGCAGCCGATTTGCCAGTTGCTTTACAGCTCTCAGGTCAAGCGCATGGTTGTCCATCTGCATGGTTCTGTGTGGTCTGGTCGTTCACTATGAGAAGGCCCCACTTTTAAAAGCCACCCCATATTAGGGTGGAAGGTTCAGGAAAACAGAAGACTACAGGTTTGAATCCAGGGCCGGGCATTGCTGTTGTACCCCTGAGCAAGGAAGGTACTTAACTTAAATAGCTTCAGTAAGTATTACTGATGTACATTTTTTCGTTCAAATATTGTTTGAACAAAAAATTGAACATTGAACACTACATTTTTTTCCCCTCAAGAAGTTTAATGAAGCTCCAGATCATTCAGTAAATTTATGTGGGTTCATAGGCTCTTCAACATGAATTTTTTTTGTTAATAAACAAGCATTTCAAGACTGACCCATGTAATGGTGGAATACTCAGTCTCATGTGAAGTATGAGCCATGGAAGTCACCATGAATAAGGGCCAGTCAAAGCTCAAGCACCCAGACAGATGCCCTGATCCCCTTTCAACCTAGTCCTGCTTTTACACACTCTGCTTTGGTAGCATTCATGTTTTAATTTAAAGGAAAGAAAGCAAGGAATCTCACTGAAACAAAAAAACTGAACATTAATCCCTCCCCGTCATTCATCCTCTCACTCAGTTTCAACGATGCCGATTGACTACCAGTTTATGAAGCTGTAGAAAAAGCGCAACCCTGGGAAAGATCATTGGAACAGATCACTGTTCTCTGTGAAACAATGATTAATGACAGGTCTGCGATTACAAGCATTAAGCTGCACTAAGGGTGGGACACAATGGTCACACCTGTTTATCACATACACGGATTGCTTCTGTGAGCCAGTGGTGTTCTGGAGGGCCGTTTACATTATGTACAGGTACTTGTGTAGGCATGCTAAAAAGTACAGTAGTCTCTGATAACTGAGTTGACAGTAGAGCTTAGTAATACAGGGAATGAGCTGTGTTCTGCCTCTTCTCCACATTCAGTAGGTTTAATTACTGACAGCAATGCATCTGTTTTACTGGCTACCGAGGGTTTAAAGAGCTGATTTAACCCAGCGTAACTGGCAAGGAAGGTGGTGTGTGAACTGGGGAAGGACCTTGCCCAGAACCTTAGGTCCCTGCTGTTCTGATCGCCCCGATTCCCTATTCCTCTCCCTTTTTCAGCCAAACTGGTTCCACAGATTCAGCCTTCTGTAGAAGCTTGCGAGTTCCATTTCATATTTCAAATGCATTCAGTAACTTGGATGCCTCTTTAAACTCAGCTAAGCTACTGATGCACTGTGACCTTTTCTTCCTCTGTTTGCCAAAATAGACAGTGTATAAATCACAGTTGTCACTCCATATGGGGCATACCTGATAATCATGGATCATGGACAATAACTTTATCACCAAACACAGATGTCTTAAAGGTTGTGAGAATACCAAAAGTCAGGCCAGCTGTTTGGAATGAGTGTTTTTTTCTTTGCACACAATACGGTGACTGGTAGGCCAAGCATATGAAAGTTAAATATTCACATTAAAGAGGAGAAAAATATGCTGTGCAAATGTTTGGAAAGACAAGGGAGATGCAGGGTTATAGATAACTAAAGTGTTAAAACTATTTGAAATATGTTTTCTATGCTCATTTTTATTTGGTTGTTTTATTTCAGAAAAAATACTGTAGGTTAAGGATTTCTTAAGGAAGAAATTACCTGAAATGGAAATGCCAGGAACCTCTTAAATTACAGTAGTGCATGACCTTTTTTGTTGTTGAGAAACAAAATGAAGAGTCCATGTATGTAAAAACACGAGAAAAAAATGCCATTAAGGAAGGTTGTGTTGTACACCCTTTTAAATAAAGTTTTATTAAGGTCCAGCAGCTGGGGTTACTGAATGTTCTATACTGTCTGTATAGGTCTGGAACTAGAAAAACTTTGGTCTATTTAAAAGGTCCTTGCGATTATCTTTAATCAAAATTCCATTTCAATGTTCAGTGTTTTGGTCGTCCGTTGAACAAAATCACCTTCCAGAATGTTTTCCTTTCAGAACTTACATTTCTATAGTGTGTTGTAATTTAAGAGCACAGCAAGGTTATGTTTTTACAGATATAGAGCTTTATTTTTTTTTTCTTACTGTACACTGAAGTGGATATCTCTGAAAGCCCTATGGGTTCTCTTGGTCACTTTCAACCATCTCAGACCAAAGGGGAAAAGGGTTTGAATGGTCAAATGGCTCGGTGTTTAGACGTGGGACAGAGGCATTCCACCAACAGAACCTCTCTCCCCGAGGAGCTCCACACTCCACTCAAACACTTCTGCTGAAACTTCCCACGCAAGTGGATCGTTACATTTCAAAATTCATATACATGTGCAGAAACATGGATATAATTTAACACAAACCTTCATATTTTGACATCGTCTGACTACAGACACCAATATGTGTTACTCAAGTGTAATAGACAGTTTGCCAACTTCTCTCCCTCGCGTTACATTGTGGGTAGTTGAATGCGGTTGGGATGGGGACGCAGACCTCCCAAGAGCACGTGCGGTTGTACATTTCCAGTGACGAGGCAGAGAAGATGAGGTCGAAAAGCACATTCATCGTTCCACCTCCTGTCCTGAGGTTCCGTGAACGTTTCTTCAGGGCTGTGCTACAGTGTTAACACAAAGCAGCCGCTATGTATCCAACTGAAGTTGAATATACAAATCCAAAAAAAGAAAAAATACAGCATTCTTGTAAGATGATGGCCGCAGAACATTATATGTTCTGCCTGGTGCCAGATGTCTGTACAGCAGCGGTCACAAAGACAGTTTATTGACTGGTCAAGGTAAAGTCACCTGCATTAGTGTCCACACCAACAGGTCTCACGAAAGTTGAAATCATACTGCCGAGTGAGAAAGAAGTCACAAACAACGCAAAAAGAAAAGAAAATACTTCATGAAACAGTCCTGGCTACTTACTGCCAAGGGTAATGCAGCAAGCAACATCATTTAGGTATGACCTTTCAGAGTACCTCTGTGGGCTGCACTGAAATTTTAGTGCAGGTTTTATATGTAAAAAGCTTCACCTGCGGACTGAGATACACTGATGGAATGCTGACAGATTAAACACAAGTTTGCAGCGGGACATTGTTTATAATCAGACTGGGCTGTGCTGCAGATCTGATACTTCCTCCTTGAGCTGTGTCATCAAGCATGAAGTTGAAGGCTCTCCGTTTATAGATGGTTGTAAGAAATACTGTGTCTCTTGGTGGAGAAAGTGAAGAAGGCTTCAGTCACTACAGAGAACATGGAACGCAAGAAGAGCAGCCATCATGTGTCACCGTCTAACGGCGCCCTGCCCTGCGCAGGACGTGAGTCTCATTGAGAGTGTTGTGTCTTTGATGGGGCAGGTTGCTACTCTCTGTATGACGTGGTAACAAGCTAATGCTTTTTTTGTATCTGCATGCGGGTGAGTGTGAACGTGTCAGCTCTATTCAGTTTTGGGAGTGTTCTAGCCAATGATTCAGTATGTGTTTCTGTGAGCATGTGTGTATGCCTGTGTGTGGGTGTGAGGGTGTGTCTAGCCGTCAATGTCCCAGCTGAAGAGATGGTGTTTGACTAGCATGTCCTGAACGCCCTCCTTCAGAGGCCTCTGCTCTTTCTCCTGTGGAGACAGAAACAAACACATCCATCACTCTGATTACAGCACACCATGGTGAGTTACTGCCGTCATTACAGTACACGACGCTCAGTTACAGCCGCCATTACCGTACGCTATGCTCATTTACAGCCGTCGTTACAGAAGATCGCGTTCAGTTACGAAGGTCATTACAGCACACCATACTCAGTTACCACTGCTATTACAGTACACCGTGTTCAGTTGCATTGTTGTAACATCACATTTCCTGTTCAGGTTGCATTACAGCACACTGGCCACCTAGTTCTGACTCTAGCACTTCACTGTCAGTGCTCCCTGGAGATTTGGGGAGGGTAAATGTAAAAGGGTGCATGTCCAGAGGATAAGCCTCGATCTGCTGGACTGGTCCAGGGACACGGGGCCATGGATCACTGGGCTGCATCAGAATCAGGGGCATCCCACCTGAATTGTTCAAAATGAACTCACTGGGATCAGTTTCCAGTGTGAGTGATGACTGGAAACAGTGCATAAGCTGAAGCCATCCAGGGAAAATATTGGTGAATTGGGAGGTAAAGTAGTCTGGGATCAGCAGGTAAACTGGTGAACTGGGTGTTAAAGTGGTGTGGAAAGCAGTTCCTCCAGAATCACTACTGGGTGGCCCTGATATGAGAAGATCCACATATCCCTCCCGTGTTACTGGGACCCTACCAAACGTACCACCTCACAGAAAGAGCCAAGCTCAAAGGCAGGCACACACATCACCGTATGCCAAAGCTGCTGGTCATTCACCAGGCAGGGCCTAACAAAGACACTCATGCCCAGTGCAAATAACTGCTTCATGGTTCTCCTGTAGTCCTTTGCATATGGGACACGGCAGGTGCAGGCATGATAAATTGTTTGTGCATTAGCGTTTGGCCTGGTTTCTTAATCCCCTTTCTCCGAGCGGCTCTGATACACAGGTGTGTATCTGACCAAAATGAGACTTTCTCCACATGCTTGGGCCTGCTATTATCTACGTCTAACCTTCGCTGTCACTTTGCCAAAGCTGGTCACCTTGTAATGGTATCCACAGACAAGCACTAAATATAATACTCACTACGAAACACTGAACTTAACACATACGTGTTTGGTCGGAGAATTGTTAAGAAGAAAGGAGGAGAAGAAGGACAAGAAGAAGAAGAATTTCTTTGGCAGATGTGTTTATCCCACCATCTCGTAAGGAAGTCTTCACAAGATGCACATAGTTCATATTATAACAGCTATGAAACAAGGGCCTACTGTATGTAGATAACAGTGCTGACATGCCAGTGTTACAAAAGGGCCAAGAGTTAAAAAGGGCCAAGGCAAGAATAAAAACCAATCAGATGCAAGTGTACACTGAGAGCTTAAGGCGATCATAAAGAAAGCCTTGCATAACCACACAGCACAAGCCAAACGAAAACCTCCACCACGTTAGCACGGACAAGACTCATGCTTACATTAGCAATGCTGTGCTAGGTGGGTTCTGGGATACTGGATGACTCCGTTACTACGATGTGTAATTTGAAGGCTATGCCAGGTGCGTTCTGGGATACTGGATGATTATGTAATGAGGATGCGTAATTTAAAGGATGTGCCAGGTAGATCCTGGGATGCCGAATGCTTACGTTGCAGGGATACATAATTGAAATGCAGCGCCAGGTGCATCTTGACAGCTTTCGCTGGCTTGCTATCGGTTGCCTTTCAGGGCATTAAGTGTCAGAGACAGCTGCAGACTCGGCAGAGAAAGCAGATGGGGTTACACCCGGGTCTGCTGCTACAACCGAACCTGCCACCACCACCTGCTCTACATTCACCTACACTGTTGATATGGAAGCAGTTGCTAGGCAGTAGGCCAAGTTGTCAAGAGTTACCTAGAGATCCCAACTAAAGAGGTGATGTTTGACCAACATGTCCATCACTCCTGATTTCAGAACTGGAGAATTCTGGAGGAGAGGCACACATACACGAATACAAACACGCACGCACACACACACACACGCAAACAGTAAATATCTCTTTGTTAATAAATGTTTGCTTGATTATTTGAGAATGTTGGAAACTGCACTCCCTGACACTCACCTCTCTCTTTGTAGGTAGTTCACAGTCCTGGGAGAGACTGAAGGCAAACTTGGACAGCACCCTGAAACAGTGTAGAGCAGACACACATTTACACACAGGCAGAACTGTGTTCAGCAGAATGATATATACAGTATGCAAGGCTAGAATGGACTGCGGTGAAGACTTCAATTAATTCTTTAGGGACGGGATTTTTCCCAGGAGCCCATTAGTCTTCCCCAGAGAACGGCTCATATCTCTGCACTGTCTGTACTTCCTCCTCACCTCAGTTCACACTTGATCTGGACCCAGCCAGGACTGCGCAGGAAGGACCAGGGCTGGTACCACTTCTCCACAGCAGCTATACTGGAGCACAGCACCTCCAGCCACAAGTGCAGCACCTGCTCGCTGGGGGAGGAGGGGGGGGGGTTAGTACTGCATAGAAAGAATAATTGTGTGTGTGTGTGTGTGTGCATGAGAGTGTGTGTGTGATATCTAGGGCCTTTCTATCAGAGGGGAGGGGTGCACCGCATAGAATGAGCGTGTGTGTTTGTGTGTGTGTGTGTGCGCGTGTGTGTGTGTGTGTGTGTGTGTGTGTGTGTGTGTGTGCGCACGTGTGTGTCACACCCCGGGTGTTTATGTCAGGGTCATTGAGTGCTGATCATGTGACAGGTCATGTGACAGGGGTGAGACTCACTTCAGGCCCACGCAGACCAGGGAGCGGAACTTGACATCCATCTGGGCATGTGCGCTGTCGTGGCTCATATTCACAGACTGCACCGCCTGAGAGCACAGACAGAGGGCGCTCAACAAACGTTCAATGCAATCAGCCAGATCACTGTCTCTTCTGGGCCAGGAGGAGCAATGCAGTTAACTCCATCTTAGACCCAAAGAACACATTCATTTGCAGCCATTTTCTACAGTCACACAGTTCGTAACCAGCTAATAAGTCTACTGACAGAAACCTGGACTAGTATAGCTAATGTCTGCCTACAGCCACTGTAAAGAAACAAATTAATAACAGCTGGCAGTTAGACTCAGTCTACTCTGTGACATTAAATACCAAAAGAAAAGGTGAGAAAGACAGAGAATAGACGAGCACTCACTCTGTACAGGAGCTCCTCTGGGGTCAGAACTTTCCCATCCTCGTCTAACCTGAGAAACAAAGAAAAAACAGTGTCACTGACTCCAGTTCAGCTCCCTCCTAAGATAAGCAACTCTACTGCCGGCCTTGGAAAAAAGTGTTCTGATCCACACTGTCATACCCACGTGCAGATTTGTTCATAATCAGCTGATAATGAACTGCAGATTAATGATGGGTAGATAGACAGCTCAGTGGCCTTAGGCTGAGAGGTCAGCAGAAACTAAGCAGATCATGGCAACATGACATTGTAAAAAGATGATCATCAATGACTTAAACTTCAAACAAAGCTTCTCAAGTGTAATGACTCTGCGTAAGGGTCAAGTTAGGACATGCCTTTACCCTCGAAAAAACACGATTTTAGCTGATCATCACGAAGCATCACTGACTGGTTAAAAGGTAAAAAAAAAAAAAAAAAAAAGTATCCTCTTCAGAGATATAATTATGAACAGAGCGGCACTCTCCAGGCTGGACTCAAAAACAGTTCATTCCAGGACCATCTGTTCCCAGAGAGAGAGAGATGCCATGAGATTCACAGCTCTTCACTAATGAATTTTCCGGTAAGAGAAAGCTTTTCAGGCCCTGAAACTCCACTATCCCCGTGTGTCTCCTGACTCAGGATGAAACACACTTCACACCTGCATACAGAGAAAGGAAAAATAACCCATGCGGAGTCCTCTGATGGGCTGTGTTCACATATGAAAATCTGCTGTTTGAGGACCTTAACATAAATGCCATGTTCTGAATTCCCATTTTGTATTGTTTGAGAGAACAAAACGAAACCACCGCTCCATTTGAGTACATTTGAACTGCAGCTGCAGTAGCTCACTAATCCTACTAAACATCTCTACCACCAATTCTTTGCTTATACTTCAGGATTAACAAATGTGCTTACACTTCCATACAAGACAGACTGGTGGATTTGCAAAGCACCCTTTCAAGACCAGCTGTAGGTCTTATAGAGAGCCAGTCTGGAGTAGAGTCTCGGTGTCTCACCTGTAAGTCTTACAGAGCACCAGTCTGGAGTAGACGGAGTTGAAGTCCCGCTCCACCTCTCTGCTGGCTGCCTATGAACAGCAGACATGAGAATGCATTTACTGTCATCATCATCATCATCACAATGAGGCTGTTTCCTACACAATATCACACATAAACCTCCCACATCTCAATACAATGATGGCAGTTTCTCTCAGGTGAAGTTTCAGGTAAACGGATAATATCTGCTGTGGGGTTAAAAGTACCTCCTCTATGAAAAGCCAGGGGTGACAGGGACCCCCCAGTATGGAGGGCTTCTTCAGGCCGTGCTGGAAGATGGCCTTCAGGGCCGGACACAGCGTCCCCCTCACTAGGTCTGTGACTGCTTCCGTCACCGAGTCGTCCCCTGCCAAGGAGTACTGACGGCACAGAAACACTTCCTCAGTACGCTCTCTCTCTCTCTCTCTCTCTCACACACACACACACACACACACACACACACACACACACACACACACACACACACATACACACTCGCGCACACACTCGCGCACACGGACACACACACAGATGCACATACATGCATGCCTGTCCTCTAACACACCAACACCACCACATTTATCCAAGTCTAACTGCCCTTATCTGTCACAAGGCTGTCTGCAGCTGAGGAGAGCTGGCAGTGCAAAGCTAACACGGTGCACGCAGGAGGTAAGGCACTGAGGCAGGTGGGGCCAGTCATAAGGGCTATCCCAGTGATTCCTGTAGAGAGGCAAACCTCGCCGGCCCCTCCACTCGAACGTGCTGCCCACAACCTTCACCAACAGCTGGCTGTTCATTCATTCTTCTGGGGAGGGGAGAGCTATCAGTCGTCTCACCTCTTGCTTTGTCCCAAAGGGTCTATTACAATATTTACCCAATTATTTTCAGTGTGCCGTTTAATTAAGTTGGGATATATTCAGCATTTATTAGGGGGCTCAAAATCCAATGTTTATTTTAGATAAACTAGTAGGAGAACTTTTTTTTTTTTTTGCTGCAAAGCCCAGCTCTTGGAATAAATCCGTTCAATTATGGAGCGGGTGGCAATTAAGCAGAGGACAGATGGGCTGGAACGGAAACCCAAATCCAGCCGGAACGCAGTGGGGAGAGGTCCCATCAGACGGGCCGCGCTCCGGGTCGCGGCGCTAATCCACGCCGCTGGAGTCGCAGCGCGGATCGTTAGCGGGCTCGGCACGCCAATCACCCGGAGCACCGCTCTCCGTAAACATACCCCCTTCACCCCCGGCCCTGACTCAGAAACTTCCCTGCCCCGTTCCGGGGGACGGGAGGCTGTTTCCATTTCCCTGTTCACGCCCCGCCTGTGGGCTCTCGCAGCCTGGCTGGCGCTGGCAGCTGGCTGCTTCGTGATCGCGACCGTATTCACCGCACGTTTTCAGAAAATTACCTTCTATTCACCTCCCGCTTGCAGCCCTGCCATCCCCATCCATTTGGACGAATAACTGATAACTGAATAACTGCTTTTTCTCAGGGTGGCTGTAACTCTTCACCGAGGGTTTGAAAGTAAAGTGCAGGGTGGAAACAGCCAAGGGTATACACAGCGATGCGCTACATTTCCTGTGAGAGGAAATTCTGACCATTCAAGTTTATTTTTTCCATCAGCCTGTGCGACTTTACAACACTTACAATTCTTATATGTCTCTGACTCTGTTCCCCATTCATTCTGTCAGACACTTGGGAACTGGACCCCTGACCCTCTCCCTGTCCTGAATCGAGTGTTATAACCACAGCTCAGAAGCTGCTTGTTGAAAATGTCATTTATTCCATTTTCACCGAGTTCCCTCAGTGACTTGGGTTTGGACCTAGGGGCACTATTTCAGAAGCTGAAACACTATGATACGCCCACATACCTCTTTGCTCCGTTCATCAAGGATTTCCACAAACTTGGCTGGAAACCATCCTGAGAAGAGTACAAGAAGGGGGAGAGAGGAGTGTGAAATTCAGAACTGCTCCTCAGGTCCACACAAAAAAGTTGCACTACGGACAATACCACTCTGTGTAAGAATAAGGGGTGTTTTTGCTGCGTGATTCAATGGGGACGTGTTAACCCCAGCTTCGCTGCTCACCTCTCAGCCCGTTGAGCTCTCCCACCCAGCAGTGCTCGTCTTTCTGTGAAATGATCTGAGGAAGAGAGAGAGGGATATTACACTCCAGAGCATTTTCTAATCTTCCTCCTGTCTCTGAATGTAATGTGCCTTTCAACTAAATTTTTTTTCTTATCTGTACTTTTTTTTTTCAACTAAATGACAATGTTGGACAAGAAATTATATTAAGAAAAAAACATCTGCTGCTGAAGTACATCACTCAAATTTGGGGATAAAGTTGAGGCCCTGTAGCTGTGTTGAATGTAAAGCTGTCCTTGTCTAATGCCTTGAATATCAGTTCCAGTGGCGAGCCAGCCAGGAGGCCTCTGTGAGTGACATGGCTTAACTGCACGGATTATCCCTGTGTAATTTGAGTGGAAATGCATGCCCACAGCTGGGCAGCTTCACAGCCTCACACACTCCTGGTGCTGTATGTCCCTGCACAGCGTCATAGTGACCACCTCGTGTCCCCGTGGCGACTTACGGTGATGATGTCATTTTTGCGAAAGCCCAGCTCATCGTCGTCGTGCCGCTCAAAGTCCAGCAGGGCCTTGGCCCGTCGCCGTCGGTTACGGGACACCACCACAAAGTTCTCGTGGTCCCGTTGGTGGCTCTCCATGGAGTAGTCTGGGGTCAGGTCCTACAGAACAGGAGAGGAAGATGATGATGAAGAGATGGAGAAACAGAGACAGAAGGATTGTCAGACTAACGGTCTCCCATTTTTTCTATCAGTTACTGGCCAGGGCTTGGTGCTCTTCACAGGATCTGTAACTCAGACAAAATATCCATCAAGTATTGATCGCATATTTATCAGAGAGGGTGTTTATCTCCTAGCGTTAGTCTCAAGGAACACTGAGCGAGATTTTGTCATATTACTAAATTGGTGTAATCAGTGAACTCCCTTGTCTGTCCTTCCATCTGTGTGAGTGAGTGTATCTGTCATTCGAGATGTCATTTAGTTTTTGCATCAGTGACTCAGTAATCTGTCAAAATGCTAGGGGTGCACTGGAATCAATCATTCACTCATTCGACTGTGTAAGATGGTTGCTGCATCAGTGACTCTGTGACTGACTATCGGTGCTGACAGAATGAGTGAAGCCACCTAGAGTTGGTCAGTCAGTAACTCAGTGATTCAGTCGGTCAGTCAGTGACACAGTGATTCAGACTCAGTCGGTTGGTCAGTGCTGACAGCCAGAAGAGTGATGACCTTTACAAGCTGTTGTCGGGGGTGATTAGGACAGTGAACACAATAACAGCTAAGCCCCTGAAACTGTTTTCTGGGACCAGCAGGGAAGGACCCTTGAGCACCAACAGTCCCGTTCAGACGCAGTCACTGCCACGGCCGTAAAGCCAGTGAGTGTGTCAGTGACTCAGAAAGCGCGGGGTGCAGGAGTGGGCGGCTCTGGCCTGACTCACCGTGCTGCAGTTGCGGGGGTCCAGGCAGTGGAAGTGCTCTGCCGTTCGAGCAATGGCCTCTCTCAGAGCTGCCACCAGCTCCGTCTGCTTGATGTTCTTGGCCTTCAGGGCCTCGGCCTCGTCCTCCCCAAACAGCAGGGAGCTGAGAGTCGACTTCCTGCGTAGGCTCTGTCTGCGGACAACCTGCAAACCGAAACACTGCCGTTATACACAGACAACCTTCACAAAGAAACACTGCTGTTAAGCACAGACAATCTGCACACAGAAAACACTGCTGTTATACAGACAACTATTACACAGAGATACTGCCGTTATACACAGACAACCTTCACAAAACACACTGCTGTTATTCAGACAACCATCCCACAAAAACACTGCCATTATACACGCATAACCTTCATACAGGAACATGCCGCTATACACAGACAACCTTCACACAGAGATACTGTCATTATACACACACAACCTTTACACAGAAGCACAGCTGTTATACACAGACAACCTTCACACAGAAACAGTTATATGTAGCTATATATAGAAAAACTTCACACAGCACCATTGCTGTCATACAGATGACCTTGACAGAGATACTGCCGTTATGCATAGACAACCTTGACACAAACACTGCCGTTACACCCAGGCAACTTTCACACAGAGACACGGCTGTTACAACCCGTCTTCTCACCTTGTTGAGGTTGGTGCTGAGTGTCTGGGAGTTGTTGGAGTTGAGCTGGGCCTGCTCAGCCAGGATGTAGGCCAGGTGTTTGTGACGCTGCGCCTCCAGGTTCTCCTGGGACAGCGCCCCCGCCAGGCGCACCGCCTCCCCCAGCACCGTCGCCGCATCCTCCAGCTGGCTGGGCAGGTCGGATAGTGTGTTGAAAATGGAGGCCGAGTTCTCTGAAGACACTAGCTCCTCCTCCTGGACCAGGGGAGAGCGAAGGGTTAAACACTGACCACTGCACATTACTGCAAAAAAAAGGAACTGACCAATAATCCAGCAATGCACTGTACACCCTAAACATTACTGCATTAGGAGTGGCACTCAGAAACACTCTAACAATGGACCGAACATCCTGTACATTACTGCAATAGCTGGGTGTTAAACGAGGACATAGATTGTGGATGGAAAATGAAAGGGTGAGTGGGAGGTAGAGTACAGAAATGAAAGGGTGAATGTGGGTAGAGTGGAGAAATGAAAAGCTGAGTGTGGGGTTTAAAAGAAATGATACAATGAATGTAGGGTAGAGTAGAGGAACAAAGGGTGAAAGTGAGGTAGAGGAATGAAAGGGTGAATGTGTGGTGGAATGAGGAAAGAAATGATTAATGTGGGGTAGAAAGGAAGAACACAAGGGTGACTCTTAGGTAGAGTAGAGGAATGAAAGGGTGAATGTGGGGAAGAACAGAGGAATGAAAGGGTGAATGTGGGGTAGAGCAGAGGAATGAAAGGGTGAATGTGGGGTAGAGCAGAGGAATGAAAGGGTGAATGTGGAGTAGAGTAGAGGAATGACAGGGTGAATGTGGGGTAGAGTAGAGGAATCAGAAACAGCCCCTTGTGAGGAGCCTGGAAGGGGAAGATGCGGGGGAAAGAAAAGCACAGACAGGCCAATCAGAGCGAGGGGGTACATTCACTCCACCTTGATCTTGAGCATGCCCAGTGTGATCTGGAAGAGCACCACGGAGCCCTCGTAGAAGAGCAGGTCCCAGATACGCAGCAGGATACGGATGTCCACCACGCTGGCGAATGAGGTCAGGAACCAGTGCAGAGTGATCAGGGACAGCTCTGAGGGAAGGAAACAAGCTGGTTCAGCAAGCTAGAGACACCTCATTACACCCAACAGCACCCCTAACCCCACCTCTCATAGTCTTTCCCTAAACACTCACCCCTAACCCCACCCCCTCATACAGTATTTCCCTAATCATTCACTGATAACCCCACACAGTAAAACAGTCTCTCCCTAAACACTCACCCCGAACCCCACCCCCTCATACAGTATCTCCCTAATCATTCACTGATAACCCCACACAGTAAAACAGACTCTCCCTAAACACTCACCCCTAACCCCACCCCCTCATACAGTTTCTCCCTAAACACTCACCCCTAACCCCACCCCCCTCATACATTCTTTCCCTAAACACTCACCCCTAACCCCACCCCCTCATACTCCCCCCTCCTCACCGATGTCATGCTCCTGCAGCAGGCGGTCCAGGCGGGGCAGGTACTGCACAATCAGCTGCCTCAGGACCCTCTGGTCCGTCTGCACCCCCAGCAGGGTGGAGGAGAAGTAGGAGGGGGGCAGCAGATCCTCGATCAGGGCGCACATCATCCACAGAACGTCCTCCTCCTCCAGGAACAGCAGCAGGCAGGACACCACCTGTGACCAGAGAGGGAGGGGACAGTAAAGGGGGGGGGGACACGAGGGACAGAGGGAGATGGGGAGGGGGGGATGGAGTGAGCGAGAATTGAGGGAGACAGGGGACAAGGAAAAGACAGGGAAGAGGGAGACGGGGAAGAAAGACAGAGTCAGAGATGGTGGAGGAAGGACGAACAAAGAAGAGAGAGAAGGTGAACAAACGGGCGAAAGACAGAAAACGAGAGAGAGAAGCAGTAAAAGAAGAGAAAAGAAAACACGTAGAGGATGAAAAGAGAAAAGAGAATGGAAGAGTGGGGGTTGGGAATCAGAGCAAGAGAAATCCCTCAAGCGGTTGCTAAAGGAAACATAATTAGAAGAGCAGACAAAGGCGAAGCACACAGAGACAAAGAGGCTGACGCACTGGCTTTGTCAGAGCTGCGTTACACAGAGCGCTAGTCGCTAACTTCACCGCGCAGCACTTGTTGACAGACAGGAGGGTGACGACCTTAACCAGCTGCCGCCAGTGGCGATAAGGACAGTCAACATGATAAGAGCTAAGCCCCCAACACAGAGGGTGCCTGCTGGGACCGGCGGGTAACGCTGGGAGGGTTCTCCGAGCGTTAGCTGGCCTCTTCGGGCCCGGTCACTGTCACGGAGTGTTTTTACTCTCGCATCAGCTCCCACACACCCTTTATTGACATGTGGCTACGCTGGCCAACTCCGCCTGTGGGATCAAATGTCCTGAGGGGTGCGCTCCTGTTTCAGATTACTTTGGGATGTCTCAAGCGTTTGGACCGTAACCAATGCAAACACCCCTGGTCACAGGAACAAGACAAGGTCAACGTCCCCCACCCTAAAGTGACAGGAAAGGCAGTCTGTGGGAGAAACATTCAAATTTCCACTTTTAAGACCACTTCCCTCCTGTCAGAAATCATGTATTTATTTGGAGCCTTGTAGGAGGAGATGCCATGGGGTAGATTGCAGCAGCCGGTCTTCAGTACTCCTTTGTAGCCCTTGACATTACTGCTTCAAGACTCTAAATAAATTTACGATTTCCGTTCTTTATTACGTCATATCTGGACACAGGTGAGCGCACAGGTGTAGCAGGCAGAGTGTTCTGTTAGAGCTCCAGCAGCTGTGAGCTGGGTCTCTCAGAGAGGGAGACAGGGCAGTGCACACAGCTCTCCTGCTCGTACAGCTGGAATGTGAGAATAAGGCCTGGAATGACCGTGTGTGCCGCCTCGTCATTTGCGTAGGCTCTATTTATATTTACTCACGTTCCTCTCTTCCTCTCCTGGGCTCCACCTCCCCGGCCACTGTTTGCACAGTAGTTACTGCGCAGCCACGGTATCAGCTAAGAGCGCTGCCCGCCCCCCCAACCCCCCCGCCCTGCCATCTGTCCCCGCTCTGCACCCACAGCCTGGGGGCCCTGAGGCGACCCGTCCGAGGGCAGAGGGCGTGGGCGGCCGTGTGACCTGACGGTGCGGTGTGCGCGGTGCCAGGGGGCTTCAGGCCCGGTTATCATGCTCACCATGCCGGTGCCCTGGCAGTAGCCGATGTCGGGATAGAGCCAGGCCAGCCCGCGTAGAACCCGCCTCAGCCTGGGCACGCCCACGCTCGTCACGCTGCTGAAGCACGCATTGGAGGGCATGGTGCGCAGCAGGTCCTTCTCAATCTGAGAGGAAGGGAGGGGGAGGGAGGGAGAGGGGGGGAGGGAGAGAGAGGGAGGGATGGGGGGGGGGGGGGTGAGGGAGGGATGGGGGGGATGGAGAGAGAGGGAGGGAGGGGGTGAGGGAGGGATGGAGGGGGGATGGAGAGAGAGGGGGGGAGCGAGGGAGGGATGGAGGGGGGGTGGAGAGAGGGAGGGAGTGGGGGAGAGGGATGGGAGAGAAAGAGGGATAGAGGGATGGATGGAGAGAGAGGGAGGGATGGAGAGGGGGAGAGGGAAGGAGAGTGTGGAGTCACTGTTTTCGGTCCAAATGAGGATGTTCTCTGTGCCCTTACTCACGGCACTCTCTCTGCTCTACCTGCTTGGCGGCAGTGGTCTCATCGTTGGAGCTGTTCTTGATGATTTCTCTGTAGGAGATCTCAGAAGTCCTCTTTTTCTGCAGGGCCCCCGACAGACGCATCCACAGCTGGAGACAGACAGAGCGAGATACAGAGAAAGGGGGGGGGGGGGGAAGCCAGAGAGAGGCCAAAAGAGAGACAGAGAGAAGGGGGAGCAGAAAGAGACAGCCAGAAAAAAAGAAGAGACAGAGTGTGAGAGAGTCAATAACACGCAGACTTTCAACTGGAGTGCTCTCATCAATCTCCGTAATGATAATCTAGGATACCCATTACCAGCTAGAACACATACATTACAAAGCAGCAATACATGCAAAGCTGGTCTGGCTTTTAAGCAACAGAATAATAAGTAGCCACCAATCACACTATACTGCACTGTCATTACAGAGTGTAAGCCTGAGCTGCTCCTATTCTCTGTGCCTGTGGAGAACAGCAGCAGCAGGGGACGCTGTGTGCCTGGGCCGTGGCGCGTGTGTCAGTGATGGGGGAACAGGGGGAGTCCCCCTTGCTGAGCGATGGGAGGGGCCCCCTTGCTGAGCATTGGGAGGGCCCCCTTGATGAGCGATGGGAGGGCCCCCTTGATGAGCGATGAGAGGGTACCCCTTGCTGAGCGATGAGAGGGTACCCCTTGCTGAGCGATGAGAGGGTACCCCTTGCTGAGCGATGAGAGGGTACCCTTTGCTGAGCGCTGCACCCACCTGAGGCCTCATGCTGTGAGGGATGCCCCCCAGCACCAGCGCCCGCAGGCGCTCGGAGCGGGGCAGGCACGGCGCGATCAGGTCCCAGGTCAGGTCGCCCACCGTGTGGTTGTGGGTGAACTCCAGGTGGGCCTGCCAGCGCAGCCTCTGCTGGGGGTCCTCACGCTGGGGCGAGCCCTCCGAAATCAGCCCCTCCTGAGGCACCACGCCATCTGGGACAGGAGGAGAAGGGGGATATAGCGCTTTACATGCTCACAAAAAACACATCCATAAAGATTTCCAATACTTCATATACAATCTGTCTACAAAGAAATCCTACAACTCAGACATAACGCATCCATCAATAATTCCAATACTTCATATACAGTCTATTCTCAGAGAAATGCTACAGCTGACACCACACATCCACAACGAATTCTAACATTTCACATACAAACCATCTACAGAGAAAACCTGAAGATCACAGATACTGCATCCGCAAATTTTCCAACACTTCATATACAATCCATCTACAGAGAATTCCTACAGCTTCCACGTAACACATCTACAAAAAAAAATCCAACACCCCATAACAGTATCTCTACAGCAACATCCTACACCTCATGAATAACACACCCACAGAGAGCTGACACGTGTACAGGATTACACTCCTCACAGATGAAACATCTACCGGAAAGAGAGCTGCAGCATCTACAGAGACTCCACAACTCACATTCAACACATCCACACAGCGATTCCACACTTTATCTGAATCTACAGAGAGACTGCGCCTCCCCTGTAAAGAGCATGCAAAATGAGACTCCGCTCATTGTACACAGCACCTCTAGGAGGAAACGCAACATCCTGCACATGTACGGATACAGCTCGCCCACTCCTACTGGCATACAAAGCAGCCTAAAATCGTCCAGTCCTTTAAATTTAGATTATTAAATCTGTCCCTCATTCTGAATTTATGATGAAAAGCTCAGTATTTTTAGGACAACACAGACAAAAACCTTCATGGTCCTTAACCATGGCGAGGACAAGGTCACGCTTAGAATTCTTGTCTGATTTTCAACACGGTACAGAGTGTTCATGTGTGCTGGGAAATCACTCCCATTCAATTTTCGATTCATTTCTGAAACCTGCCAGTGCTCTCCAAAAAAAAAAAAGACCCAGAATGATAAATGTCTAAATTCACACAGCAAAAGATGATAAAAATGATCACGGCAGCGTGCGTACCTTCGCTGTCAATCCGGAACCCAAACTCATCATACTGCAGCTCCGGCTCGTCTGGGGAGTCCTTCTGCAACACACAGCGGAAATGCACCAATCAGAGGTCTGTTTACACAGAACTATACATTACATTACTGTCATTTAGCAGACTTACACGAGTTAAGATTTTTTGCATGTTATCCAGAGGCACACAAAGGTAAAGACTTTTACATGTTATCCATTTATACAGCTGGATATTTACTGAGGCAATTCTTGGTAAAGTACCTTGTCCGAGGGTACAGCAGCAGTGCCTCAGTGGGGAATCGACCCAGCAACCTTGTGGTCATGAGCCCTGCTCCAATACCACTGCCGTCCCAGTACAAACTACCTGCTGGGTCTTCCGCCAAAAGCTATACGGTAATGGCGCTACTTTGAGATTCCGCAATTGACTACAATCACGCAACTTGCAGCATCTGAGATAATAATTAACATAAAATATATATAAAAAAAAAACATGTATAAAGATCGCAATTACACTGAAATTCTGAGATTAATGAAGTGTTGTACATTTAAGTATGATGAATTCAAACCATTTTGGCTATTGAGAAGAACAGACAATCCACAGCTGCATTAGAACAAATGGGGTGGTTTCAAAGAAACGAGAAAATGCAATACCATAAACAAAACTAATGTTAGATAAGACAGCTGAATTTACATGCGGAATGAAAGTTAATATCAGTCTGTACAGTTTGTTTGTTGGACAGTTAATTCCGCCGACTAACAGCAGGAGCAGATGGTCTATCAAGAGAAAATGACCCCTGCGGATGAGAGGGAGGGCGGGACGACACGAGACTGAGGGTCAGGAGGAGCAGAGCGGCCAGCACAGCAGTGAGCAAGAGCAAGAAGCAAATTCAAGCACCAATAAGGAGCCAAAGAAGTGATACGCCACTGTGGTGTTCATAATTTATGGTGTACAGGCAATGTGGAGAGCACGGCTTTTCTAATCTGACTCCCCCCTCTCCCTTTATTACATGGGCTGGTGGGGTCCAAGCGGCAGGAGTTTAGTTAAACTATCCCCCAAAAGGTAGCTGTAAGAACCTTGTTGATGGAGAGGAGGTGTGGGAGAAGGGTGAGGGAAACACAGTTGCACCTGCTTGTGGACTGTGGGCAGTTAGTGGGTATTTTTGGAGTGGTCAAGGGGCTGTATTCATGGGGACTGTTTATCTGGCGTCCCATGTACGTGTTTTGAAGAGCAATGTGGCTATCCTTCAGGGAGGGAACTAAGTGATATTTAAATTGCACTTAAATGTTTACTTCAAGTTCAAAATTGACTTAACTTATTTTTTATTAATGGATGAGCTATTTTCATTCAGGGAGTCGTGTGGGACTGAAGGGTGTATTTTTGAGGTACCCCATACCGAGTATGGGGTATTCAAGCTACGTTTTTAAGCCCTTCTGGAACTTTCTCTGCTTCTATGGCATTAATGTGTCTTCCATTCTCTTCATTTTGGTCCTTGTTTTTATTGCCCAAACAAAGGAGCCTGAAGACTCAGTCTTTGTATCTGACTCAACACCAATACATGACAGACGCCCACAGATGCCTAGGCATGGAAAACAAAAAGGACCTACAGTATCAGTTTGTTTACGAGGCATTTGAGAGTATTATATGAACTCTGTCTGCATTTACTTTTGTTGTCCATATTAAAGTTTAATCCACTGCTTTTAAATCTATAAACACAAAGGCATCTGCCCGGCAGCAGGCCTGAGGAACCGGGCCGCCTGCTTTATGGATCGCGCCACCTGGTAGATACAGCAGGCTGCTGCGTGATGCCTTTCTTCGCTGGGTTTCTGTTTGTGGAGCGTAGCTGTTAGCGATGGGATTGAAGGTGGGCGGCCTACTGCCTGCTTCGGTTTACCTCGCCGAACCGACCCCGTCTCCATGGCCAGAGGCCCCCTGTTCTCCCTGCTTCATTCTGAGTCCTCAACTCGCCGTTGTGTGGTGGTGTGGTGTTCTGACGACTGTGTGTGTGTGTGTGTGTGTGTGTGTGTGTGTGTGTGCGTGTGTGTGTGTGTGTGTGAACGGGCCACAGAGGAAAGGGTGCGAAGGGCAAGACCAAAGGTAATTTGCATGCACTTTACTCATGTAAGATAGTGGTTAGATCACCCAATCTGCACCGGGCAACAGAAAACTCCACATTAGAGTGGACAATGCAGTGTTCAACCACTGCTTTCTGCTTTTCTGTGAACATATGAACCCTTGTAAAGTCCTGAATGCACATTGTCACTGAATTCCAGTACTCACGGACAATGACTATGAGTTTGGTATGTGTGCACACTACATGTGCCTCTGCGAGCCTCTACCTCTGATTACATGCATTGCACTGTTCCTGGCCCTCCTTACCTGCTCACCGGGGAGATTTTGTGCTATCGCTGTGCAGGTTTTGGGTCACTGTACTCCTGCCCCATACTGTACAGAACACATCAGACTGCCCTGCTGTTCTATTGATTCAATGCCAGTAAAGAACAAGTCATTTCATGCATCAACACCAAAACCTACTGCAACAACCTGGAGGGATGATTAAGATTAAGAAACTGAAGATTAAGCAGCAGAGAGACACGAGAGAAGACAAGGCAAGTGGCATAACTGAGGTGCTTCAGAGACGTCAGAGTTTCAGTAAGAAAAGCGCTGAGGTATGAAGCTTGAGAACTGTGACATACGGGACCATGCACAGCATAAGCAGTGTATAATCCTGTTTAGAAGGGAGCGATAATCTCGAGCTGCAAGCCTGAACTGAACGCGTGCGATTTGTACCTGGTAGTACTTGGCGAGGATATCCTGAGGCCACATGCTCGGGGTTAGAGCAGAGAACGGCCCCCCAGGGGTTGGAGTGAAGCTTCCTGCAAACGCAAAACCGAAAACCCACAGTCACAGAGAGCGGCTGAAATGAATCCTGGGTAGTGGTAGAGAGCAGACTCACGTGGCTCTTCCGTTGGACGTGACTGGCGTTTGGAGAGGAACGCTGCAGTCGGAACACTTACCTGACATGCTGAGAGAGATGAGAGGTCGTGATAAAGTGCTGGGTTTATGTAGCCGTCCTGACGACGGGAGGAGGAGAGGGGGGCAGGGTCAGTCAGTCAGCGACCACAGGCTCTGGGGGGGGGAAACAGGAGACCAAACAAAAACATTGACGCGTTGGACAAAAACCCAGTGACCCACCAAAGAGTTCAACAACACAGTGCGAGACTGCAAGGTCAATTACAGGAATGTCTGTCTGATAATGTAAAGACAAGGGCCAAGGGGCTGCTGTGTGCTGGGAAACCAATACTGCTGTAGCCCCTCACTCTAAGGCTTATACAACTTGTCACATGACTCATTACGTTACATTCATTTAGCAGGTGATCTTCTCCAGAGCAACTTCCAGCACAATAGAACATAAGTGTATCCCTTCAATTTAAACGAGCAACAGTGTCAGATCAGGCTAACAACACTCCCAGACCAGTGAGTGTGAGCATAACAGTATTCAACGTTAACCTGTGCAACCTGACTGGACAAGGGAAGCCAAGTATGCTGCCAGAGATCAGTCAACTGAACTCAGACTCCTAACCATCAAAACGCAATTGGGCGAACACATACAGGACAGCCCTGAGCTACACAGCACATCGTGAAGGGACGTCTGAGGAAAATACGCAAAAACAGTGGCTTCCGAGCACCTCTCCTCCCAGATAACAAATCTGTACATCTGCACTGGATGCTCCTTCATAAACAAATCAATTTTAACGGGCCGCTCAATAAATCGCCTCATACAGCATGCGCCTCTTCCGCACTGCCTAAAGTGAGAGCAACATCCTCACAAACACGTAACATTCACACCATGGTAACGGGATAATGCTGGGAGAAACAGCGGGCGTGTCACCACTGAACAAACACACCCTGACCTGGGGAAATGGAAAAGCAGTTGAGGATTCCAGACAGAACTACAGTTATTCACAAGCGGGCTGCGTAAGCCTTACACTGCTCCACCCCTGGTCCCATGATGCACCCCTATCCGGCACCGAGAGCGGGGCTGAATGACCCACTTATCAGAGAGAGCAGGGGAAGGGGGCTTCAGAGGCACTCAGTTCTGCCTGAACGCTGTCTTCTCTGATATGTCTTTCCATCAGCCCAACACTACTGACGATTAGGTTTTCTTCTTAACGCAAAAAAATTTAAAAAGCCACACTGAACTGTGCACTGCGCTCACTGTCTTTTAACACCTAATTCGGTGTACAGTGTTATTTTTGTTACTGACAGCATTCACAGCGGTTTTAGTAGGAGTAGTCTTTTAACTGGCATAAGCAAATGAAAACCCATTTTTAAAAATGCATGGCTTATCGCTTTCCAGACATTAATTAAAGCCTGTTCCCTCTCTCTGGAAAAGAGGAAGACATTTCATATGAGGAAAAATAAAATTGATTGTTCACACATTAAAAATTCAATTTGATGTGCTCTGCTTCCCTTTGTCTATCCAAAAGTGTGTGTGCGTTTGTATGTACACACAGTACCAGTTTGGACACACCTGCTTAAGACAATGGGAAACATGCATTCAAAGACATTTTGATCAAAAGAATTATGCTTAAATGATTGAAATTTGGTTCTTAGATAAATATAAATAGTGAAATTGATGGTTATGTATGAATTACTTTCCAAAAAAAATACTTTTTTTTTTTTTTTTGGCTACAGTTGGGTAAGTTTTATAATTTATATAATTTTGATTTCTTTGACTCTTTTTGATCCCTACATAATTCCATTTGTGTTATTTCAGTTTTGGTGCCTTTACTATTATTCCAAACGGTGGAAAATAGTAAAAGTAAAGAAAAACCCTTCTATGAGTAGATGTGTACGAGTAGATTTGACCTGTACTGTACACTGGTATTGATGAACAATGACAACTATGGAAAATCACTGGGACACACCCACAACTGTAGAGTAGATACTGCATCAATATAGGTAAGAAAGCAGGGGTCAGGCCACGGGCAGCAAGGGAGAATTCACAGCCAATACACAAGCTCAGAGGTGACCTCTGCAAAGGAGTTCATTACATACATTACATAAGGTGCGCTCACACAGCGGGGTATGGAGCACCTCATGTCTGACTCCAACTGCAGCATCCCACCCCTAACCTGAACATTCAAAGCCTATATTTCTACCCAGAATGCCATGCCACTGACAGCTGTTTTTTTATTTTTTAAACAAACATTTTTGCTCGTGAATTTAGACTCACAAACAGTTATATTTTCTCTTCATTACCCTGTTATTACAGTACCTGCTCTTAAATTGGAAGGTTTTGGTTTCAAGCCCCATCTGAGTCACGCCAAAGACAAAAAAAAAAATGGAACTGCCTTTTTGAAGTTACTTGGACGGATTTGAGCAATGACCTTAAAATGCACTTGTGTCCACTTCTACACTAAGTTTCTTCACGCAACAGAAATCAATAAAACTTTATGCCCCCACAAGCCGCCTGGGCATAGACAAAGCCTCCATTAATTAGCTTGGTGCAACCGTTTCAAAGCGGTCTTTCACACAAATTAGGCCTAGATGCAAAAAAGAAAAAAAAAAAAACCTTTCTAGTCATGAAAAAACACCACCAGCTAAACAGCAGGCACACAACGTGTTCGTTCCCGGCTATATTTAGCAGCTTCCTGTGGGCCTCGTGAGGTGACACTCACCAGCACGCATCTTCAGACCGTTTAATATTGCCCCTTGCCCACTGTGCCAGTCATCGCCGATCAATTGGGGGGGGTGAGGGGTTGGGGGGTGGGGGCGATTCAAAAACGCAGACGCATGTCTGCCAGAGGAATGGCTCTAATTATCTGCATCTCAAAATAGTGCCTCTGAGAGCCCTGCTTTCACCTTCCTCCTCGTCCCCGTGGCAACGTAAACAGCCAACAGGACGACAGGGGGAGTGGAGCGCTACTTGGAAATGCGTCGTGCCCCGGTGTCTTAACACTTGTACCGCGTTCAACAGCTTGACAAAGGAGGACTGTGTTCTGTTAAACACAACATGCATTTGCATACCAGCGCTTGCCAGCTAAATCATTTCAGGGAGGGCAAAAAAAAGGCAACAAAATCAGCATGTAGGCAATTAGTGTAGGCTTAGCGCGGCTGGAGCTTCCACCCTCGACGTCAAGGAGAAATCAATTTTGGCTTTGGAGGACTGTCAAAAGTTTTTGAGTCAAAGTACGTGGGACTTGGGTGGCGCACTTAAATTGTGATACACATTATTTGTGTTTGGAAAATGCATTCCCCACAGACAAACACGCATGCATGGCTTGCGAAAAAAGTACGCCTATTCAGGCAACCGGAAAACTAAACTGACAAACAACTCAACTAAATGACAAACAAAGATTCTCTATAGTTACAAGACATCTACTCAATATGCTTTACATTAACAAATTGTACTATTGCCCCTTAATGTAAAATCGCTGGAAATCTTTGGCTATACAAGCACTTCGATAGTGACCAGAACTCCTTAACACAGCCAGGAGGGAACACCAAAGGCGTAGTCAATGATTACTAGTTTCTGGCAGGGAGGTGTGTCAGTGGCTGAGTGCATGGGTATTAGCATTCGAACAGCCTTGGTTCACCTGCAGTATCAGGCTTTCCTGTAGTCAGTCAGGCAGAGCAGACTTCATTAACACCCCCCTCCCGGCTGGGGGTGCCAGCACAGAGCAACAGCGCTCCTGTTACCCAGAATCCCTTTCTAGCCGTGAGACATCGGCGTTCTGAACCGGTGAGAGAGGGCACGTCAGTGCACACACTCTGGCAGCTGAGTATGAGCGCTGGGCCGCTGGAGAGAGATCAGTGACACTCTCCACGGCCCTGCCACGCATTTAGCTTCTCTTCATTAACCGAGCCTCCCGTCTCCCACTCCCAGCTCTCATTCTTAATCTCTGCAACACAACTCACACTCAGTTGATGTCAAATTTAACTCGCGGTTAAATTTCACTTCAGTTGCTCCTTTTTTTTTGTGTTGTTTTTTTTCCGGCGCTGCATGACTGATGTGATTTATACAGAGATCACTGACACGTTCTACACACTGCACCGCTGGCTTGTCAAAAAAAAAAACAAAACAAAAAAAAACCTTCCTCTTGTGGTTCTCTGAGCGCTGCGGTGGATCTCAGCTCATAGAAAAACAACATCAGCGGGCGCAGGCCCCAGCCTCACAGTGACGGGGAGGGGGCAGGAAAGAGAGACGCGGGCGACCGGCTGAGCAAGCACGCTGCCTAACCCAGCGCCATAGAAACGGAGACCGTCACTCAGCTGTACGATGGCAGGTTACCGCTGTGCTAATGAAGATGCAGGCCGCTGGAGCAGCGGGTACGGTCACGGAGTGACAGAGAGGCTTGGAGCCCTGGCAGCCTGACTGACACTTGCACCCTCAAATTCAACTCTGGGCAGAAAGTAATCAGGCCCTCTGATTCTTTAAATCCTCTCCGTACGACGGCCTGGTCACACTCCCTGGAATTCCTCTAGTTTCTTTAAACTCCCTCTCTCACCTTGTCCCTCTGTCTCTCTCTGCCTCACCATCTCCTCTCCCACTCTCCACCTCACCATCTCTTCTCCCTTTCCTCTCTCTCCCCCTCTCTCCTCTCTATCTCCGCCTCATCATCTCTCTCTCTCTCCTCTCTCCCTCTCTGCCTCACCATCTCTCTCCTCTCTCCACCTCACCATCTCTTCTCCCCCTCCTCTCTCTCTCTCTCTCTCTCTTTCCCTGTCTCTCTCTGCCTCACCATCTCTCTCTCTCCCTCTCTCCCTCCTCACCATCTTTCTCTCCCTCCTCACCATCTCTCTCCTCCTCGCCATCTCTCTCTGCCTCACCATCTCTCTCTCCCTCCTCTCCATCTCTCTCCCTCTCTCTCCCTCCTCACCATCTCTCTGCTCTCCTGAAGGCCACTTCACAGTGGCACTCCCAGCATGACTCACTCCAGTCTGTTTCCCCACACTGACGTCAGACAGCAGCCGCTCTGCAGCTCCTGCATGCCAATCAGCCAGCCTTCCATTGGCCCTCCTGTTCTCCCTTTCATTAAACACACACACACACACACACACGCACACACACGCGCACGCACGCACGCACACGCGCGCGCACGCACACACACACACACACGCACACGCACACGCACGCGCACGCGCACACACACACACGCGTGCACACACACACACGCGTGGACTCATAAACGCACATACACGTGCACTCACACACACACACATATACGCGCACACACCCCTTGATTCAATTCCACCCCAACAAGCAGTCGCACTTTAGAAGAATGTGGAGAGAAGTACTGCAGGTAATTCTCACAGTCCCCAAATGAAATAACGAGAATGACACAGCCTATGTGGCCCCTACTTTCACTGAAAGGTCGATTTACCCAGGCTGGTCTGACTCACTGCAGAGCTATGGGAGGCTCATTTCTGATGACAAAGCCAGCTCGTGTTCACGACCCACAGGCAGCCGACTCCACAGCACTGCGGACCGGTACCCAGCCCTGATTACAGCTAATGGGCCACGACACGCAGTTTAACACAACACAGCCCAAAGAGCAGGGATGACTTGTACCCTCCAATAAGGGCTGGGGTGACAGAGTGGAGCCATTTCCTTCAAGGAAAGAACGAGCGGTTTGCAAGAGCAAAAAAACAGCACAGGAGGGCCAGTCACCTGCAAAACTACATCAAAGCGCTTCATTCTGGCCACAGGCATTCAGAGAGACAGCCCCACACAGTAGGAAGCTATTACCTCAGAAAGTCAGAGCCCAAGGAACAGAACTGACACTGCAATGTTAAGGAAGTGACTTTTGTTTCAGCCGACCGTAGTTTACCAGTGCCATTATCTACAAGTGAACAGTGCTGCTCATTCATGTAGGTAATCTTTCAGACACTAAATTATATAAACCTTTTCCTCACCCCTCAGCTCCAGGGATTAAAGTTTCTTATATGAGAAGTTCAACAATTACAGGTAAAATATATTAAATGGATTTATGCATAAGTGTTAATTCCTTCACTTAATCCGGATATCAATATTTTTTTTCTGGTTCTCCTGTTATAAAGTGCACCTTATGGCACAAGACCCCTCACTAATTTCAAAAATTAGTCTCCGAAAATAACAATATTAAACATTATGCATAACTTTTTATCAAAAAAAAACTTTACCTGCACAAAACACAGAGGGTCTGTTTCCAGAATGATAGACAGGAGAAAAATAGTTAAATCACTGTAGCGTCTGAGCCTGTGAAACACCCCTTTATAAGGAAACCTTCCGGGTGCTTTACATCAGATGAAAGAGGAAGTGTCCATGATGTGTTTCTAACTCTCACTATCAAGTGGTTTCCAAGCTTTTTTTTCCATATATGAGAAAACTGGAAAAAAAGAGTGCTGATTGCCATATCTTCAGATAGCTATCTGTAGCTATGATAAAACAAAAGGGAAAAAACTGAGTTGGTAGCAAAAACAATCGTTTTATTTCAAACTTTGGGTGGTGCATTTAAACAATGCACAAAAGCTGGCAAAGAGCTTGCCAATCAGGAAGATCTACAAAGGGAGTTTTTTGTTTAAGGTTGCTATTTCAACAGCAGGCCCCTAAAGACCGACAAACACCACTTATCATTAGACACTGGTCTAATGTTCAGCAAATAATCAAAGACACAAGGAAGAGAGAAAAAAAAAAACTAATTACAAAAAGTCAAATGTCCCTGTTTCCACAACAGGCTTGTAAACAACACTGATAAAATCTGTCGCTGATCCAACATTCAATAAACAACAATCAAGTCCCATTGTGCATTTTAACGCACTGGAGAAGAGGCTCTCAGATTGTGGTGAACAGCCACGGAAATGACACTTAACGTCGCTGAACATCGCGCTCTGTCTCACTGTAGTACTATGCTCATGCCATAGAAAACTCATAGAATTTCACCCTCGACAAAAAAACTTCTTGTGCAGAACAAGGTGTCTGCTCCACTTGCATGATGGAGGCTGGCTTGGTGTACAAAACTGTTAACTACTCAATTATTCTTCAAAAAGCAACAGAAAGTATGAATTATGAGTTAATATCAAACCCCTGCCATTTTAAGTTACATTACATTATAGTACTGTCGCTTAGCTGATGCTCTTATCCAGAGTGACTTACAGGGTTTACAATTTTTACATGTTATCCATTTATGCAGCTGGATATTTACTGAGACAGTAGTAGGTTGAATATGTTGCCCAAGGGTACAGTAGCAATGCCCCAGAGCAGAATCAAACCAGCAACCTTTCTGTTACGAGCCCTGCTCCATACCACGATGCTACACTGCCGCCCAAGTTGCTGTTTAAACTGTGTTTTATACTATGCACTATTGCCCACAACTGATAACAACATCCTGTAGGCCAGCCTGGGAACCCAGATAAAGTGATTACCACATATACTGATGTAACAAATTACTAAATGTACTGAAGCTCACTTCTGTTGGTATCTTATACCGACTGCAACTGTATCGATTCAGTACTAGTATCAAGCGGATATCAAACACAATACTGGTGCAACAAAAAAATCAAGATGCCTTGAACTGACGGAGCCAAAACTGATTCATGTGGGTTGCTGGAACTCATTTGGGAGTGAAGCTCTCCATGTCAATACACTGAATCTTTCAGTAGGACTACCACTCCCATCTGCTTTATGGGAGGAAACATATGGCTACTGAAGGGAGGCTTAATTTGCCACACTCTAAGCTGAGTGCTCTTTCTTTGCACAAGCCAGAGGTGAGCAAACATGCTGGCTTTTGCACAAGCAAAGACCTGCAGGGCAGGTGGGGCTTACAGCCACAGTGCCACCACCAACTGATTGTGTGGAGAAACCTGCTTCTTGGGTCAAATGGTACAGGTATATCAATACTAGTCATAGGAATTGGAATCAACATGGCCTAGCATTACATTACAGGCATTTAACAGACGCTCTTACCCAGAGCGACTTACATGGTTTACGATTTTTACGTTATCTATTTATACAGCTGGATATTTACTAAGGCAGTTGGGGGTTAAATACCTTACCCAAGGGTACAACAGCAGTGCCCTGGTGGGGGAACCGAACCGGCAACCTTTTGATCAAGAGTCCTGCTCCTTAACCACTATGCTACACTGCAATGCGAACACTTGGTATATTTGGTACAGAGCAAACTTACTCCTTCCCACTGATACCACAAACCAGGAACATGTTTAAACTTATGGAAGGTCTAAGAAGACAAGACACTGAGTAGCAACATTCACCAAACCACTCCATTGGTTATTTCAGTTGCACATTGAGAATACAGGTAAGGAAAACTTTTTCTGTCACATATATAGCCTAAATATATTGCCACACAATTGTGAAGTGTGAAGATCAGATGATCCAGTTGCTGTTACTTGGTGGTTTTGCATAAGCAAAGTGTTTCAGGAAAGACCTTCAGGGTCAGGTGGGACTAACAGTCATGATAATTTTTGAATACAGCCCCAACAACTGAATGTGTGGAGATTCTTGGTCCTGGGGTCTACCCCACAGGGGAAACACAATGAAGAGATTGTACATTATGCTGTTCCCCTCAAGGGTCTCAGGCCTAGGCAGTGTGCTCCCTCCCCCTCTCAGGTTTTAATGACTGTGTACACTCAGTAGGCTGGGAAAGAGACATCTTTTCGTGATTATTATGATACAGAAATATGTTCTGATTTTTAAACACAATGAAAGGCCCTGCAACACCATGTCAATTCACAGCAGTATTAAGACAGGCTTAAGAAAAGTTGCAAGTCTTTCAAAAGAAGCCCAAAAAATGAACCTTCCACTGCAGTGTCAATAATCTCATACCTAAACTACTTCATTTATTTAGAAACGTGAGACCATATTATGGTTTGCCACTAATTCTATTACTGCTGACATATAACTATGATCTGAAAATGCATTGCCACCAAAAATGTATACCTTGCAGGAGGAAAGGTTGATCTTTGATCAGACATACAGAATTTCAGGTGGAACTCAACTAACCCACCGCAAAGCATTCGGAATTCCTTTGTCGCTTGTTGGCACGGGTAATGTAACGCTAGAGATCTAGTTTTTACAAAGCTCCAGCTTGTACATTGCTGGATGACCTGACTTCTGTGAATCTACCCGGTGTCGTAGCCAGACATATGGTGCGTGGGCACAGCTAACGTTGGCCGGCGAGCACGAATTCAAACCCTAAAGCCCCCTACAGGTGTGAGGACGCCAACGTTACACCTGCGCAGCAATCTACCACGATAATGTTGTAAGGTTATCGCTGATTGTTGTCTGAGAAAACAGTCGATGCCACTGGTGTATTTATATGACGTAACCATATGCATTAACAATTACGGATAGAGTATTGCTGCCGTGTCGGACACAGCAGTGGTTAAACTTTCACACCACGCAGAACCAGCCAGCCAGCTATGTGGCAAATGTCGTCAGCCAGTTAATGCCACGTTATCTATCCCTCTAGCGTAGACTGATGCCAAGCAAGCTAGTTGGTAAAACTGACAGGCAGTCAGAAATAATATATCCCTCCCATTTTTAGCTAGCTAGATCTGTATTTTCATATGGTTGCTAGCTAGCAAGGTAAGAGTGACAGCAACGTTTGTGAGCTTGCTTGCTAATGTGCCATATGCTCACAAGCTCGCAGGCTACCTTGTTACAAATGTGAAACAATAGAATTAGCTGGATATCGACAATAGTAGCAATGGACAGTACAATAATTGGACTCAGGAAAAGATCCGGCTTGCTAGCAAGCTAGCTAATCAACACTGCTAGCTTGCTAGCTAGTTAGCGTGTAAATGGATACCAAAATAGCTGAGTCTAGGTAGCAAAAGAGAGGCAGGCAATAACACAGAATAGCTGGCTGGCCAGAGAGCTAGCCGCTATCACATCAATACCTTAAGATCGTTTGGTCTCTCCACACAGGCTATCCTCCATATTTGCGACAACACAATCGGCGTTTCTACAAATTCCGTCTTCAACAACCAAGTGATGCGGAATACAGAATAAGCTGCACATTAGCTACCAATAACATTCATCCTCCGGTTTCCTCCTGTTTTGCGTCATACACCTGCTAAGGTTGCGTGTTTATGTTGTATCCATGCGCCTCTCTCAGCCCCTTTTCTCAATGGATCTCGTACCAGTGTTTTCCCAATCCGGAAGTAGTCCCAGCTCCCGGAACCGCGGTGCCTTTCACCACCTACTCCAAACAGAGCTTCCATATTCTTCCGCCAAATCCATGAATAGTCATAGACGGGCGTGCAGGAAGGGATGACTGTATCACATTTTAACTGTTACAAACCCCCTTAATTTTGCCTAGAATAATACGCAGGTGCTAAAAAAAAAAAAAAACTGACAGCCAGAGGATACATGTAAAATATTCTGTTTAATGCTGTCTATCATCAAAGAGATATAAACATAACAGTAACGATGTTTTGACTTTTCATCCAACTTAGTAAAACAAATGATCGTCAAAAATGTATTCCTCCATTTTCACAATGATGAATTAATTGGTGCAGTTAAGTCAACAAAAAGCTTCTTCTTATTTACAATGAATTAATTTCTTTGAATTTTAAATGAAAAATATAAATTATTTTATTGTTTCAAATGAGATACATTGAAAAAAACATATACATAATTTGTACTGATTCTTTTGTTTGTTTTGTTTTCTGACCGTTTGCCTGTATTCTGGCCATCTGTGTGTAATTATCGTAATTACTGGTATGCACAAAATAACAGATGAGAAACAGGTCACAGCGAGCCACATAAAATCTAAAATAAGCCATTACAGCTGCTGTTGCCAGTATAAAGAACTTGTCAGTTAGCATTACATTATGCTCTTATCTACAGCAACTTACACTCAAATTTCCTTCGGGATTAATAAAGTATTTCTTATTCTTATTATTATTATTCTTATGTCAACGGAACGGAAGTGCACGTACAACAGCACAGAATGCATGGACATTCAGAAAACCCCAGATCTCCAGCAGCAGATCTCCAGCAGACTCCATCCATAGTGGTCAGATAGAGTATTACAGTTCCTACAATCACCACTCCTACAACCTACAACCACCATTTCCTGCAATGATTCATGGTGTGGTCGACACTTTAATTTCATTTTGACACATCATTTTGTGTGTGTGTGTGTGTTTGAGGTGAGGAGCTATGTAATGGTATATAGAGAATCACATATCTTTCAGACAGAAGAGAGTTTAGTCATTACTGGCATTTAATCTTTTAGACAGGGGGATATTGACACAAGTACAGGACCCAGGTGAAGAATATCAAAGCGAGGGTGTGTTTTTCATAAGTGTTACAGCTAGGTTCTTTTTTTTAGTTGACATACGAATTTAGGACGGTAAATGTCTGTGAGCAACATGGCCCAGCGCTTGTTCTTGTTTTGTAAGATTGACAGTCTCACTCAGTCCACTTGATGATTCTCTCAGCAGTAATCATCTCTCAGCATGGTTATCTGCAAGAGCGCCATTCAGTACTTAGGCCTGTGATATTTTCTCTCTCTCTCCCCCCCCCCCCCCTCTCTCATCTCCCTCCGCTCGCCTATCTATCTGTTCCTCTTCACATTCTTGCTCTCTCTAATAAGAAATGAGTGGTGGAGATCTACGACAGAAATCATCATAAGGCAGCTAATTCTCCGAAAATAATTCTAAAAGAGGCATAGGGGAGGATGAGGGATAGAGGGAGGGAGAGGGATGGAGGGCACAGGCTGATAGAGAATGAGTGAGACGGGAAAGGAGGGGGTGGATGAATGAGGTCGGAGAGGTGGTGGCTGAGAGAGACAGAACGGGGGGGGGGGGGGGGGGGGGTGTGCTGAGGCAAGGTGATATAGGAGACAGGGAGGGAAGAGCAATTTCAAGGAGATGAAGATACTGATAGAGAGGATGAGAAATGTGAGGAGAGACTTAGGAACATCAGAGGGAGAAAGGGAGAAGGATGGGTATGGAAGAGGGGAAAAGATTTAACATTTCCTTTAAAGCCACACCAAACGGAGGGAGTGGAGAAAACAAAACATCTTTAATTGAATTTAATTTAACTTAATGATCGTCTATTATTGGTTCATACCTTTTCATGGCCATTGATGGACTGTCAAAGAGAAGAACTCTGGTATTGTCTCTGCAACTTAATGGTAAAAATTGAACTGCATCGTTGTTTGCTGACTTTGTGGACGAGACCAATATGGGGCTGTCCCAGATAAGACTGTGTGATGAGATTAGAAATAGCAGCACTCCAGAAGCACACAGATTGTTGCAGAGGAAGCATGGGCAGAGCTATGAGAGAGAGCAAATGAGAGAGGCATTTAAAAAGACGTGAAGAAGAAGTGATCGAATGAGAGGCATTGCAGACACTGAGAAGATGGAAGACAGTAAAGGCCTTAAAGGGAGACTAGGATGTAAAAAGATGGGTGGATGGGTGGACAGGAGATGGATTTAACAGCACTATGCTGCTTGACATTTATATTTACATTTATTCATTTGGCAGATACTTTTATCCTTATTCCTGAGAAGGATGAGGTACAGCCACATGGCTCAGTCATAAAATCACATGAATTGCACGTTGGCATTTCATGAGATGCACAGCTTTGGGTGGGGAAGTCACAATGGTTAAAATGTATTGCTGTTTCCACTTTCAACAGCGGGTGTCAGTATTGTGCATGTCCAAATTTGTACAGTGGCAGAACTATTGCGTGTAAATACGTGAGTGTATTATGTGACGCTTTACTCACTTTCGAATCTCTAAATGGCTCTTTCGCGTGTTATATTCTGTTCCACAGACTGGTCTAGTCTCTGTACCCCTAACCAAACAACGCTCTATGGGCAATGGAGAACTCAGTGCTGCAGCCATAATATTTGGAACTCCTCCATGCCTATGTACCTTGTATAATCATGAGTCTTTTTAATTTTAGTTGCAATTAAAAAAGATTAAATAACAGGCCAAACAAGTAAGAGTGAGCCACATAACATCCAAAGTTAGCTGCAACTGTAGCCAGGCTAACGAAATGGCTGAATTAGCATTACATTGCATTAACGTATATTACACTTAGACTTGGTAGATGCTCTTATCCACAGTAGCTTACAAAGAAAAGGGAAAAAGGACATATAATGAAGCTGTATGAACAACAGTACATAGAGAGAATGCCAGATCCCATCTGGGGCCTCATTTGTAAAATGGTCTCATGAACAGATTTGGTCTTAAAATTTGTATATGTTAAAATCCATGTCAAAGTAATGCTTTTATGATATTGTGGAAGCCTATAATTGCATGTCTGAATATGATCTCCAGATTCAAAATTGAATTAGCAAGAGAAATGCAATTTTAAATATTCTTTCACGGATTTTGTGCATTAGTGGAAAAGGTCTGTATAAATAGGTCCAGTACCTGACTACCTATTTGACCATTACACTAGCTTTATTAGAGGACTTAGTGAACCATATGTTTCACAGGGAAAGCATGTTTAGGGACCAAGTTTAGGGACTAACTTCTTTGCAAAGGTTTTGTACTTCAGAGCTACACAACTTCATTCATCCATATGATCACTTCCATAAATGTTATCTTTTTGAGGAAAAATCGATGCGATTAAATATAGTATGGAATCCAAGTTCTGTTTATAAATGGGTCCCCTGAACATCATCACACAGTGTTCTAATAACCAGTGCCATGGAATAAGTGATACAATGAAAGAAATACAAATGCAAAAATTACCCTACATTCATAAAAAGCAAGTTTCACTCTTCTGACCATTACAGAAGGACGGCAGATTCAACTCGCAGGGTTCAGATGGAGCATTAACTTTCCTCAGACACGTGATACTTCAAATGTGAAAATTCAGTGTCACAGATATTAGCTTTGTAATTAACTTTCACTGCAAATAACTTTGAATTAACAGTTAAATGGACACACATATGAATCTGGTATAATACTGAGACTTTTTAATTGCATTCCAAAACATAACATTGTCATTGTTGTCATCGTCATCATCACCATTAAGATTATTCGGGTCATTAGTACCTTAATTAATATCCATTTTGCTTTATTTCTGGACAGTAAATTGGTGGTAAAAGATATAAGGCAGTGCCTGTAATTTAGCTTGTAATTCATTATTATCCTGTCAATCCTATTAAGTACAGAAAGAGTGTGTGGGTGGGGTGGGGGCAGGGGGAGAAGGACAGAGAGAGAAAGAAGAGGGGAAGCTCATTGCACTATGCGTGCATCCAAGGTTTTTCACAGCTTGATGTCAACACTAACTTGAACTGGATCAATAAAGAAATAGACAAGCAAACTTATGTAAAAAAATTAATAAATAAATAAATGACTACAATGCAAGCAGCTGTGAAACAGTCACTTCAGCTCACACTATGGAGACCATTTGGCTCAATTTTAAGGTTAAGGATGGCTGCATTGCTGTTTGCTTGTAGTGGTGAAAGAAGTTCCCAGTGGAGCAGGGTACATTATACATTATACTTATTTGTAATAGTGTGTGTGTGTGTGTGTGTGTGTGTGTGTGTGTGTGTGTGTGTGTATTCAGAATGCCCAAGACATTGATCAGAATTCCCCACTTACATCAGGCAGAACGAGGAGGCATTAGAGGTAGAGGCAGAACACTGGAGCATAAACCGTGTTTTACTTCCAGTAGACTGCAGACAGGCTAACAAGGCTTTTCTACAGCATTTGCCTCTTTTGAAAGAGCATCGTTAAGCTCTGAGCAGTGGGGGGGGGGGCCAAGAACACAAAGAGGTGAAAGGTACATAAGCGGCCAATGCCAGTCCTCTGCGCCTGCTTCCACAGGCATCCCCGCGCCATGTCATTCACAAAGATTTCCAAACGGGTTTATTGGTAAATAAAAAAATGAGTAATTCATTTATAAACGGCTGACAAACATTTGAGAATAATCAAGTCTCGTCCGTACCTAAAACATATTTAGAGAAACACACAGTTTCGAGAGCTGCCAAATGGTACCCACACATGATGACTAATACACCGTTAATAAAGAGATCCACTGCGCGTTGCTTGGCAGCTCCAAAAAATTCTGCTGCGCTCTTGAATTCGTGTTCTTATAAATGATACACAATTCCTTACAAACTAGAAATAGGCATTTATAAATTAAAATGACAAAAAATGTGTGTCAATGTCTTCTTAACTTCATGTTCTGTCATGAATGCTCACCTTTTTCCTAAACAATAGCTTGCATTTTTGATTGGTCTTCTGAATAGGAAAGAACCTCGGTGTTATACTCAATGACTCTCTCCTTCACACCAACATGATGCCGGTGATTTGCTCTGGCTCAACAGCATAAGAAATATGTGTGTGTTTCTCACCACCTACTCATCCCAGCGTCCTGTTCAGGCCCTTGAACTCTCTCACCTAAACTAATGCAGCTTCCTGTTGGTCGGTGTTGCTACCTGCACTGCCAGACCACTTCAGCTCATTAAGAAAGCTGCTGCTCTGCTGGTCCTCAAGATGCTGCCCTGAGAATGCCTGTCTGTTCCTTGCGTCCCCTCACTGGCATCCTGTCACAGCTTGCATGAAAATCATACTCATGTGCACAGCTCTTTTCGTCCTTGTTTGAACCTATGAACAAAATGCATGAGACTAAAATTATGTACGATAAGGTAAGACATTCTCAGTAGGTGTAACAACAAAGAGATTAAGTATGTGCTGCACCACAGAAGAAGCAGTCACTATTATGCGTAACCGACAGAGTGGCTTTGGAACAATTACGTTGCATATGTATGTAACATATTGAACGTATTTTACATATGTACAATAAAAGTAGAAGTTGACGGTATTTATGCATTGGTGGAATTTAAGACTGCCCTTTTGCGGGGGGTGGGGGGGGGGGGCTGAGCTGAATAACACCTTGATAGCTCCATATTTCTCTGAGTGTATGAAAATGGTCCTGTGTGTCGTTACCAGGCAGAGATTAAACTATCACACAGTATCCTCTCCTCTCCAGCACCAGTGCCTTTATTGCCACTGAATCACAAACAACATCCCTTAACTCCCCGCTAACCAATCCCACGTCTGAGAGGTCGATATGCTGTTGGATTATTTAGTGGGCGAACTGCATGCCTGCTGCTTGATCTGTACAGCTCCTGTGGTGCTGAGGATGCGGTCTGTTGGCCGTTCGGTTGGATAGAGCTATAATACGACCCAGCCTCCACCCCTCTCCCCCCGGTCTGTCTGACGCAGTGGAGGCTGTAGCCACACGCAGGCCCGGGATGACCACACGATGGGGGGGGGGGGGGGGGGGAGGGGGGGGGGCGTTAGGGAAAAAATAGTGGCTAATGATCAGCCCAGAGCACACAGGGCTTCAACCTGCTGCAGTTCCCATTTCAGGACCTGCTTCTGAACCACGTACCACAGCCTGTCTCTTCACACTCTGGGACCCCCCCCCAACCCCAACCCTACCAAATAATCAATTCAAACACAGAGCCCTGTGATTCTGCGGGCCGCAGTGGCTGCAACCCCCCCCCCCCCTCCCTCCGTGGCATCGTCTCCGGAGCAGGGCACAGGATTCCGGCCTCCTCCTGCTAATTAGAGCTGCTTCTCCTCGCTCCCTCACCACACCGGGGTCTTTGAAGTGTCGGGCTGGCGGCCCGGCGGCTGGCGGCTGCAGTCAGAGTGACGTCACAGCGGGAGAAGGCAGTCCCGCATGAGAGGCAGGGGCCGAGCGTGCTCAGTGTGTCTCCGGCTTTCATGTTTCTCCCATCCTTTGCGCGCGAGGGGGGGGTGATGGCAAAGCGTACCTTATTGATGGAATGGGGAGGGGGGTTGGGGGGGGGGCGTTAATATTGATGAAGTGTGAATCAGCAGCCCTTTATGGAATTAGAAAAGGGGGTGTAACGTCTCGAGACCCTCTTCTCACAAATCAGATTCTCTTCTGGGGTGTAATTACCACACCATGCAGCAGATGGCGCTGTTCCATACGTGTCTGAGGCCCTGGGTGTGTGTATGTGTGTGTGTGTGTGTGTGTGTGTGTGTGTGTGCCTGCATGCGTGTGTGTCTGTGTGACCGTCAAAGACTTACATGAGAAAGATATTCGCTTCCATCTCCTGTCTGTGCGTTGGTGCAGAGAGACAGAGAGATCAGGATTGAGGAACAGGAACTATTCCTGGTTATAACTGTTGAATAAAGAATGTAGACATATTGTCAGAAACAACCTGGGTACATTTACAGAACTAAAGAGGGACTCATTAAATGACTAACAAAAGTTATATGACAGGTGCAATGTACTCCATGTCATCATAGTGTTACATCGTAAACCACATCAGGGAAAGCGAAAAAGGGTCACCTCTGCCTGTCTGTCTCTCATTGGGTCTCTGAGTCAGTCTCATTTATGCAGCTGAGGTCACCAGGGTCCCAGCGCCTAGGCGCTCTGAGCTGTCTGTCAGACCCAGCGCACTCCTGGGGTCCTCGTTTCTGCAGTTTTGCTCTGTGTATGTTTTTCACAGCTTCCCTTGGGCTGCATTAGCCTATGAGTGCAGCCATAACGTAAACGACCAGCATGACAACACAAACCCTAAATGTCCCACTCCCTTTTCCAGCAGGACGATGTGATGGGGACAAATCCAGGGCACTATTGTCTTGGGAATAGTGGGTTTTTTTTTTTTGTGAGGGTGTAATGAGACCCAAATATTAGCGAATCTGTCATTCTTCAAAAGACCACCTAATACAATGCTCAGCATGACTAACAATGATACATACTCAGATCGTGCATTTTTATTAACTTTTGTCATCATTTTTTGAATGGTTTTGCAGCGTTTCAGATGGCAAAGCCATTCACGTCAATGGAATTTTACTGCAGCACCCCTAGCCCGTACTACAGGTAGAAGGAGATTATGCATTTAGTCTGCGTCATTGGTTAGGAAAGCCCTCTCCTGGCTGCTGGATGTTAAATCCTCTTGTAATGTCTCCTACTGAAGGCCATCCCTCCAGCCACCATTTGTTCATTTGTTTCTTGTCTCTGCTGTTTTCCAGAAGTTTCTCTCTACTACATTATCCTGCGATCAGGGAATCATTTTCCATTTTTATTTGACTTTTGGTATTCTGGTTTCTCAACTCCCTCTTGACAGCATACTTTGTAAAAAGTGCACTACAGCAGAAACATTGACAGACTGATTGACTTGTAATCCCATGACCCCTCGGTCCTGGATCTTCGCGCTCTAACCAGAAATCCAGATTCTTTACAGGGACTTCAATGTTACTTTAACATTTACTGTGGATCTGATCAATCACTCAGCAGACACCACTCTCCAGGGAATCACAGAATTTTACTTACAAAGACATAGCACCATTACAAATCTGGAATGAAAATACATTTATGTAAAACAGAACATATGAGATGTTGGTAGGCAAATATAATTCATAAGCAGAATGATTCAACAGAAGATAAATGCTTGAGGGAATATCATATGGGCTGTTAGAATAATATAAGGGCTAAGTGTATTGAATTCATTAATGAAGAAGTGAGCCGTAGCAGAACACATCAAATAATATGTAAATAAACAAATAACAAATTGCTTATAAGGAGATTATTGCCTTTTATTACAGTGTAATTAGCATGCTAATTGATTGCAAACAAGCTCTCAGTTATTGCCTCACATGTCATCCGTGAAGGGCTCCAGAAAGTGGTTGTCGTTCTCGAGACGACATCAGTGGTGTGCTCAGAAAAGCATGGATCCATCTCTCCATCAGGGGGGGATGAGTTCAGACTAAAGTCTTAAAACAGGCTTAGCGTGAAGAGGAGGGAATTTCCCACTAATTAACAGGAGAACACTTTCGTGGAGTGTCTTACAAGTGTTAATGGGTTAGCCAAGCGTGCAGCTGTTAACATAAGCAAACCCCCGTGAATCTGCAGTGCATTTGCATGGTGTGGTATACCATCTCTCCACCCCCCTCACCCCCAAAAGTAATAACGCCAGTCGTCAACATGGGCGGGTCTATCACCATACCACCTCTTCCTTGGGTCTCAAAGGTAACGTGATTTACCGCTGTAAACCTCTGTTAAGGTTATTGTCAGACGACCATTATTGACCGTGATAAGCTTTAAGCGTAGCTCTGTAAATCACACTGGGGCCTCACTCCCTCCCTCTCTCCCATGTTTAATCAGTCTGTCAGCCCGCTTTCCCTGCCGAAGGACTCTGAATTATTGATCGGACGGCCAGGATGAAAGGGAGGAGGAGGAGAGAAAGAGAGAGAGAGAGGAATGAAGGGATGGAGGAAAGGCAGAAAGGAGGGCCAGGATGAAAGAGAGGAGGAGGAGTGAGAGAGAGAGAGAGAGAGAGAGAGAGAGAGAGAAATGCAGGAATGATAGAAAGAAAAGGCAGAAATAGAGGTGCTATGACAGAGAGGGAAAGAGAGAGAGTTCGAGAAAAGGAGGAGGGAACGGGAGAGTGACAAGCATACCACACAGGAGGTGGAGACACAACAGAGAGAGAGAGATTTGTGGAAAGGAGAATTGGAAGAGGAGAAAGGAGAAAGGAAGAAGTTTTTTCTTACCAAATAAAATATTATTACTGTTGCAGTTTTTATAGTTATTCTGTTCTGTTCACGTCATGAGCTATTTCGCAGGAGAATAGACTGGTCTTACATGTTCATGTCCTGAGATGCTTTGACCCCTGTCATGGTACATTTTCGTTTATTCATTTGGCAGACACTTCAATCCAAAGCGACTTACAAGTGAGGCAGAGCACAACACAAGCAAAAAGCCATACAAGGGGTCATAATATTAGACGTGCTGCATGACCAAGTTTCAGTAGTTGTCCTAAAACCACACAATGACAACGATGACGAGTAGTTGGCAAAGACAAGGTACAAGCCAACTGGTAGAGACGCAAGTGCATTAAACCACTAAATCTGAAGCTTTTTTTAAAAGGAAAAAAATGCTTATGAAATGCTTATTTTGAATCCTTGAATCCAATGACAGACACAAAGCAACAGAGAGACAGGGAGCTGTGGCAGAGTAACAGTGAGCAACACAGGTAACAAAGGAGAGGGACGAGGCAATGATTTCTCGCCGGAACAGAGCTGAGAAGAGCCGGGACCGAGAGGTGTTTAGCAGCGAGAAAGCAGGGGAGGACGATAAGGGGCAGAGCGGCCGCAGCAGCAGGAACGGTTTTCTCTCCTTCAGTGTTTTCGCCGTGGGAAACCAAACGTCTGAATTCTATTAGATTAGTTGTGAAGGGGACTCAACCATGGAGCCACCAGGAGCAAAGCCTTTATCTCCTTACCCCCTACCTGTGGCTTTTAGAGCATATCCAATTTAACTTCCAACAGCCGATGCTTACAGTTTATAGCATATCACCGGAGAGGTAAGGGGGGGGGGGGGACAATTTATGTTTGCTGTATTTCAATTAAATTCTCTTTAAATATTAATTCAAAATTTCAATTTAAGCCAAAGCAGGCTCCCATTTCCATGCAAATTGAAATCTTGGTTGAAATAATGCTATTGCAAAAAAAAAAATCAGATTAATAATGATTAATTAGTAATTGGAATATGAGGGTAAAAATAAATGCATTTTCATTCATTAGTAAATACCTTTCCGTTAAATAAATATTAAATAAATATTTCTTTAAATAAATACCCTTTCTTGGTCCCAGGAAAGGACCGAGAAAACAATTCATGTCTCGCCACACTGACGTATCAGGGTTGCACATATTGGTCCCAGATGTCTATCGCTGACAGCCATTAGTATGTTGCATAAACTTTGTGCGCTATGGCAACTGCTGTACAGCATCCTACGCAGAGCAATGTTTTCCTCCTGTGACATCAAAAAAACAGGAAATTATGGGCCTTATGACATAAACAACCTCTCACATAAGGTTGAAAATGCTATTCCTTTTTTTCTTTTGATGTTTTTTTTGTGAACATTTTCATTGTACCATGCTTTCATTTTTTTTTTTTTTTTATTCACGTTTAGGTGTATACTTCAGTGTGGAGGTTTTTCAAGGCTTGACTTTTTAAGGCTTAAATCAACATCCAGTGTCAATAGGAAGAATGGAATGACAGCAGAAGGTTGTGATGAGAAAGGGGGTGTGTAGGAAGGGGTATTCAAGCTTCAGAAGTATATAACACCTGCTTAGTTTCAGTATTCAAAAAGGACGAAGGAGCACAGTGGTTCAGTTGAAGCTTCTATGTAAGTGTTCTACATGGTTAAAGTGGCATGCAGTAAGTATGACTATAAGGAAATGAAGGCCTTTTCACACAGGATATCTACATCCCGGCAAGATAATGCCTCTTTTCTAATACAATGATCGGTAATGCAGTCCGCCTGCCTGTCAGTTTCTTTTAATTAGATGACATGCTTATTAAAACCTGAATCAGACTGCTCTGCATAAATCTGCATAATGCCAGGAAATAGGCTGGCAGGATTATTATTTTTTTATTAGTATGATTTTTTTTGTTTTTTGTTGACTTCCCTGGCAGTCATTGAAGACGTCTGATTATGAGCTGGAGCTTAATTACAGGGCGTTAATGAGCTTGCATATTCCAGTCTTTGACAAGGCATGTATTCCATGTGCCAATGGCATCTCTGCCCATTCTCCCTCACCTGGGCATTTCACTTTTTGATTGCATCAGGAAGACATGGGCAAAACACCAGTGAGAATATCAGAGGGTCCCTTGGTCTACATCCTCCTTGGGATAAAATAACTTTATTCATTAATGACATTATCTAAAGCCATCTAAAGATCTTACATTTTTACATTCCACAGATTCAGTCAAATAGTTATTGAAGCTGTTTTTTTTTTTTTTTGGGGGGGGGGGGGGGGTAAATACTTTGCCCAGGGGTCTGACAGCAGTGCCCCACCCGTGGATTCAGCCTGCAGTCCTTGGGTTACAAGCCCAGCTTCTTAACCACAATGTCACGGTGCAACCTGCCACGGTGCTCTGTAATTTATCTGAAAACCCTGGGAGAGGTAGGCCAAAATGCAGCGTTGTACTGAGCCACCGCTGACACATGTCACGCCCACTGTAGCCTGCTACATGGTACAGTACCTGTTCATTCAGCCTCTGTCCGAGGCAGAACAAGGATTGATACTGACTCGCTCCCTGACTAGACTTCCACAATACAGCCAAACAGAGGAAGAGGCTGGGGGTGGTGCTAGAGATTACATGCTGTCGGACCTCAAACCCACAGTACATTAGAGTGCATCGGGCCCTGAGAGAAAGAGAAGGAGAAAGAGGATGGCGGTGAGGGGGGGTGTTGAGAGAGATTACATGGCTGTCAGATCACACACCACAGTACATTTACACTGCACCGGGCCCTGAGAGAGAGGGAGGAGGAGACCAGGGTGCGTCACTAAACAGACCCAACTATGCTCAAATTGCACTGGGAAAGATCAGACAGAGGGAGATGAAGGGAGGGCCAGGCCCGTTCAGTCTTACCGCAGAGCCTAACAGCCATGCTAACAGCCGACAGTGGTGATGCCACAGTTTCGTCATGCACTCCTCTCTTTAAAACCACAATTATTTGTACAGTAAAGGGTTTTAAATGTCTCTGAAAACATGTTGACTTGTGCCTTGTCCAGTAAAACATCCAACATGTTTTTACAGACACTTAAAACCCTCTACTCTCTTGATATAAAAGAATAGCTTTTAACTATTCTTATAGCCTTGACAGATCCAGGCTACAAATCTGTACTGGCATGCATATTGCTATTTTGCTCTTTTATATTGGTTGTCTTGCTGTTGATTAAGCCCAGAGTGAACACAACACAAGTTGTTGGTTAGCTGGACTGAGCCAATGGATAAGCTCTGCTGGTTTGTATGTTCCTATTCCCTGTGCAATATTTCCTATGTGACTGATTCCACCACAGGGAATTCTGGGAGAATCTACCCCAAATCTCTACTGCATCTAATCAAAAAAGAGTGTAGTCATCTGTGAAGAGCAGCATCGTGATGTGTGTGGGAAGAAGCGGGGGGGAGCTCACTCACAGACATTGTACACTGGGGACAAACCCATCTTAGCTGCCCTGACTGTAATGATGCCCAAAGACCCTTCACAATGATCAATGAGCAACCAAGCAACAGAGTTGGCGGGAAGCAGTCCTGCAGGAAGGCAACCACAGGAGCACAGCTGATAATCAACTGATAATGCTTTGTCAAAAGATACAGATGCTGGTCTTACAATGAACACTGATTGTGGTCTGATACTGCAGCACTGATAATGGTTTTTGATAATCGACTGATAATGAATGCTGATAATGAATACAGATAATTAATCTTATAATTATTACTGAACTGGGATGCCTCCATCATCTGAAGGGTGGTATGCAAGTGCCACCCACAGTAAAGAATGACAGAAACTCAGCTAGCTGGCTCCAGATACTTTCTGCTTCCACCCTCCCCCAACAACTGATTCAGGATCAGCTAATCCTTCCCTTAATCCTGATGCCAACCATTTTGCTTTGAAGGTTAAACTTGATCCAGGATCGACACATGGGGCCATAATCTATTTACTGTGCACCAACTGGCAGCTCCAGTTCAAGGTTGCCACGAGAGCTGGTGGGAGGCCTCAGTCAATACTTCAGGATGGTTCCTGACGCTCCCAAAATCCTTATGATTTATAAAATCCAAACAAAGGACTAGCAAAATCTTCCATCTATGGGTTCAGCACATAGGGAGTCTGTTTGCTGAGACCTCTGGTCTCTTCCCTTTGGTTTGTACACCGGCCATCAAAGGTGTTAATATGATTTAACAACCCAGAAGAAAAGCCATTCATTTGCAGCCTGCCTCAATTTGTCTTACCTGAGATGCTCCAATAAGCCTTTCATTGATGGATACGCCCCATTCAATCTGCCTGTGCCACTTAGTTTCTCCATTAGACTACCCATATTTCACTTACCTATTGTCTAAATCTCAGCACCTCAATTTATGCTTGTTTCCATCCGCCCATCTAGCAACCAACGTCTCGACACAGCACTTCATCAAAGAGCGAGAGAAGAATCCTTTTCTCCATCATTCAACCTGTCTAAACTGAAGCCTGCGTACTGTACACACAAACATGCACACACACGCACAGACACACAAAAAACGAACAGAAAGGAAAGGACAGAATCGAGGCGCCGTGAATTTCATTCCACATTTCCAGCTGACACCGAAAACAAATGATATTCACACGTCGGGAACCAAAATGAAAGCTGGTCACACCTCACATGTTTTCCCAATAAACAGCAACTGAGCCCCACAGCTGAAACATTTCAATGCGGCTCCGAGCACTGTCGATTCACACAGCGGCAGCTGCGCTTGTGTGAGGGGCTGCATATGAACTTTTTCTGGGGCCCCACTGACTAACATTAATGAAAAACAGTCTTGAATTCACTGTGTTGCATTAAAGACAGCTATTATAATTTCTTTTGTGTCCAAATAAACACGTTCACAAGCTTTTATTCATATTTTTGCTATTTATTTTTTTTTTCCTCTGAGGACAACCTCAGATGCCCTTATCTGAAATTCCTCTTGAGTGCTAACTGAAGAATGAAGGTTTTTCCAGTGCTGCAGCGTCTTTGTATCTGGTAGCTGAAGTGTGAAATAAAATTCATATTTGCATCTCCAGATGGAACAGTCTTGCAGATGTAATTACAGCCTTGTTTCTCACCGAAACAAGTTGACCGAAAACATCTGTTTTTTTTTTCATATTTTGTTCTGAAAATGTGAGCAGGATATGGCCTTAGCTGAAGAGTGGTCTTAATGACTGGTAGAAAAGAAGCGAGAAGGTAATAGCTCTCCAAACGCTCAGTGCGTTGCATGTCTCTCTTCAGCTATCCTGAAATTAAAAACCCAACAGGGAGTAACAAAACACCAGCCTTGGTATTAAAATATGCACACACTTTGGGGTAAGCATATCCATTGTTACTGCAGATTAATTAATCTACCAAACACAATATAATGAAATATAAAACACATTACCTGGAAAGTAATTAAATATCCTGATTTGTCATTTCCTGTGCAAAAGAATAATGCTAGTACCTTGAAATCCTTAGGTAGGCTTATTAAAATAATATGAAAAATATATCATTTCTCTGCAATGGCCAGTTCTAAAAGAGAACCTTTGCCCTTTCTCATTTTCAAATTAACCATTGCCAATACAAATAGGACCTTATGTATGTATTGACCATAAATAACAACAAACATTCATAGTTAGAGGTGTATAAGTCTAACAACATATGATAATTTAAGTAAGCTATACTATACTATGAATAGTGCATATGCATAAAGCAGTATACTCCTGAATATGAAAATGGTATGTGTTATTTGATTTAAGATCTGTATTATAGGATTCACCTAAGTAAAGAATTTGCCCATTGGCGAATTCCTATGTATAAGAACTTGCCAATATGAAAGAATCTGCCAAAACCATGATGGCAACACGAGAGCCAATGGAAAACGTGAGAAAACTACAATGGCTAGATGCAAGGCTCTGCTGCCATTGGAAAGTAAAACTGACAGAAATTGAAATGAAAGGAGGAATAAAGAAGGAATTTAAGGTGTAATTACTCATTTCCCATGTGGGCGGGCCTGAAATTATTGGTCTGCATATATTTTTTCTCTGATATTTAGTCTTTAAATCAATTTTCTCATTTAATGATCATCGCAGTTGAAGAGATTCAGTCAGGATGGCCGATGCCTCAATTTTTACGGTTAGTAAAGTTCCATCGTAAAATGCAGGACATCCGCATAGAATTGCAGTTAAGTATCCTATGATGTGTTGGAGAAATCTGATTGGACTGATTGTGTTTATAGTGTGTGACAGTGAAAGGTTATGTTCCATGGAATCTGCACTTCACAGCTCCTGGAGACATGTGTGATACATAGACATCTCCACACCACTCTGGAATGGATCTCTTTGGCATGAAAGCTGAGTGTCACTCTTTCTTACACTGGGGTTAGTGTTTGCTGGTGAGTGGTGTCTAGAGAGCTTGAGATGCCCTCAGCCACAGAACAACAGAAATCTGTACATTATTGATATGGAGAATAACTTTAGGACAGCTAAATAATAATGTCACGTTGACTCTAAGGCAGCACCACTGCATGCGACTGAATTACTCATTTAGCCAATATAGAACCCTTATCACATCACCGGAGTCTTCAAATTTATTTATTTATTTTTTTTGTACCTTCACTGTAGTAATTGTTCGTGTTGTAAGAGCTCTTCTTTTGTTTTCATAACTAAGAGCACAAGTTAATTTGAAATTCTTTTGTGGATCCTTAATTAATGTCATGCTATCATGCCCTCGCACAAAGCCCAGATTCCACGGCACCACCTCTACCTCTCCCTGAGCCCAGTTACATTCGTTTATCATGCTGTGGGTATTCATTCTTCTAATCATAAATCCAAATGCCAAAGACTTAGCTAAGCTAGAGTCACAGTCTCTACATTTTGCCATTTTATATTTCCTAAATATATTTATATTTAGCTCCTTTAATTTCTGTTCTGAGTTAGCAACACAGTTACAGGTGAGCCACCGTGACTTAACACCTTAGAACATGCAGTGTGAAGCCTTATAAGCAAAGATAATTGTTTTGTTTTTTTTTGAGCACCTGCAAGCTGCAAATGGCTATCAAGAAGTTCACCAATTGCTGTTCAGAATAGGGTTTCACAAGCAGAGATTCCAACAGCCGCTAAAATATTAACACTGAATAAAATCTATGCTGAACAATTCTACTCTCAGTGAGCGGTTAGTATTTCCTGTGGAAATGTAGAATGTTTATGAAACATTTGGTTTGGTCTCCTCTGGTCAAAATTCAGCAAGTTTAGATGTTGTGTTTTATACAAGTTTATTGAAGTTTAAAATATGAATATCAAGCAAATGTTGAGTATGATGCCAACTTTACCACAGTAGCAAAAAGTCAGCAAGAGATCTGTGGCGTAAGAAATATGAAATACAAAAGGGAGCCAAAAAAAAAAAAAAAAATGAAGAGGAGGACTTCATTCAACAGTAGCATGAAAATGAGGATTCATTTTATCAATTTGCGAACAGCCACCACTACAAACACTGGAGGAATGCTAAGCTTACAGAGAGCACTGATAAACACAAATGGCAAACTTGTGTGTGCTGGAGTCATGGTAAGTGCTTCATAAGCGTATAGGGCAGCATCAGTGATCAGTGGGCAGCGCTGTCAGGCTTTCATACTGTGGCAGAGTCCTGAGGTGGTGACACACAGCGTGATTCCCCAGTTTCTGACTTTGTGTGGTGACGGCAGAGTGGCACAGTGGCAGTGAGCAGGGCCTGTAACTGAAAGTTCGATTCCCTGTTGGGGCATTTTGGGCAAGGTGCTTAACCCAGAATTGCACCAGCTGTATGAATGGGTGAGAATGCCTGCTAAATGACAATGATGTAATGTAATGTGTGGTGCATCCGCCCCAGTTCTTCTGTAGGCCAGTCAGCATTTGAGCGTCAGGATAACTTTCAGTCTACCCTGCTAGCGACGTTCAATAATCACAATTTGCGTGAATCTTAATTTAGATTCAATTTTAGCATTTTTGCTAACAATGTGCTAACAGGCAGATGACCAGCTGTGTACCCAATTTCAGCTAGCATGTCAACAAGCATTTCAGTAAGGAATGAATGCCTTAACTGATTCAGGGCAGCCATCTGCCCATGCTTTTTAGGCTCATATAGCCAGTGGCTTGTGCATCTCAGAGAAGCAAAGTTACACTTTTGTCTGAGGGTGTGATGTTCACTGGAGGGAAACAGAGATTTCAACAATGAGCTACTGATTCTTTGCTTAGCAATATTCATACACACTAAACTGTAAGAACAGGGAACAACATATTCAGTTTGAGAATTTCTGTGAAGCTGTATCAAAGGGCACTGTCTGGACTGCATCAAAGGATAAGATGCTTACAAGCACAGGGCAGAATAAGGTAACGTGAACAGGAAAACAGGATAATGACTGTAACTCACTGCAGTTCAGATTCGAAAAGAATAATTAATGTGTGTAAGGAAAGATCAATTGAGCGGAAGAGAAAGAGTAGGACAGCCGTATTAATCAGAGAGTGTTATCTATACGTGAAATCTCCTATTGCCTGATTTAGGAGGCATTCACATAAGTCCAGTCAAAGGTTTGGACACACCTACTCATAGAATTTCTATTTTCTCTATTTCACAGATTAGTCTTCACACTGTCAGCTTGGTCGGATATAATTAAAGAATCAGCCAATATCTGTTTAAAATAAAGATGAGGTGTGCTTCTGCCTGAGATTCCGCAGTTCATGTAATTTCAAAGCTGATACAGCGAGACACTTCACCGGACAAGCTGACTGTATCAGTTTAACAACCCCCCCCCCCTCCTCCCCACACACAACGCTCACTTTGGGAGAGTTTTGGCAGCCTTAAAGGTTTCACGAAAGCTGGATAACTTTCATTTTATTCAGGTTCTGCTTGGTTTGCCTCAGCATGGACGCCGCTACCAGTCCAGTTTGATTGATAAGCTCAGTCCAGCCCTCCTCCATCACAGAAGTGACTTACCTCTTTTCCAACATGCAGGGCTGCTCGGGCACTGTAATGTAACTTATAGGGGGATTTATGAGCAGTGGACGAGTTAAAAGCTTTTTGATTGCTTTGGTCTACTGTTTAAGACAAATGTCCAGCTTGTAATTCAGTACCACAATTTCACAGCTCACCACAGATGTTGATTTGCACATCCCTGTCTTCAGTCTCAGACTGTGCGATCTGAGCTGGTCAGTCAGATCAGAGTGATGAAAAAACATTCCAGATTAGAGATGAGAAAATATTCCATTTGACAGGGGAAGTGTTTGCATAATGACACTAGTGTAATATGATGCAGAGGTCGGTTAATGAATGAATGGATGAACTGATAGAAGGATAATGGATTGAAAGCAAGGGTAGGGAGGCGAGATATTTTTTCGGGCATTTATCTTTGGTTATATTTGTAAATCAGACTTCATCATGGATTCCGTGCCCACCTCTGTTCAAGCTCAGTTCAAGACTTTATTCATCATAAAATATTCACTAAATATACTATTTGATTTACAAATATAACCAAAAAATTCCCGAAAGAAACCAGCAGCAGCACCACAGTGGGAAATCAAACCAGCAACCACTCAGCAAGAGTTCTTCTCTTTACCACTAATCTACATTGTTTCCCATACATGTATTTATGCTATGGTATTTGGAACTGCGGTATGTTGTGTATTCCAAAACAGTATGAACAGTCTTTGTCCGTTTACACATGCGCTTTGCATGTCTTTAAGTGTGTTAACTGTATGTGTCCACATAGCCTTTCTTTGGCAGACCCACAAGCATTCGTGTCTGTATACGGCCATCTGCATGCATCTCAGAATCAGAGGGTGCAGGAAGCATGAGGAGAGATGAATAATTGAGGAGCGTCATTAACATTGATGCAGATGCGCTCTTCTGCGTGCATTGGTTCCGCATTTGGATTGTTTTTTTCATGCGGGTTCATTTGTATGTATCCATCTGCAGCCAGTGCTACACCTCTGCCTCAGCCAGGCCTGTCTACCACTGCCCTCCCTCCCCCAGCTCCTTCCATGCCCGGCCTCCAGACATCACAGCACACCCCACGTCATCTCACGTGTGTGTGTGTGTGTGTGTGTGTGTCTGTGTGTGTATGAATTTAAGCAGGCAGGTATATGAACATGTTTGTGCATCCAGGCTAGTTGTATACTATATATCCTGTGACGCTGATATTCATTGATTATGAATGTTAACCCATTGTATAGTATCGTCAAAGTAACTGTCAAAGATCCAGCTTTATTAAAATGGAAACACCCCCCAACAATCCCCAGAGATAACACCCCCCCCCCCCCCCCCCCCCCCCCAACAATCCCCAGAGATGCCTTTGTGCATAAGCAGAGATCTTCCCTTGAGTTTTCTTTTCTTTTTCTGTGTGTCTACAGTATGTGTGCATGTGGACATGTTCTTGTGTGTGAGCACAGATATTGCATTCTCCCACACAGTGCTTAGAGGATTTAATGTACAGGACCAAAGCTGGCTGCATCACTGTCTGCCACACAGTGTGAGAAACATCAGAATTTTCTCCTCCCTCTGCTCTGGCAACCTCTTTGGCCTTCAGTCCTCTCTATGCCCATCACCTGACAGCAGCACTGGTACCCACTATCTCTGTCCTGTCTTTACCCTCCTTCCCCTTCTCCACCCAGAAACACCCCACAGGATACCACCTATCTCTGTAACTCTGTGATCTCTCCACCCCCTTCCCCATCCCCTTTTCCACCCAGCACCACATCACAGCCCCCCCCCCCACCCACCCACCCCAAACCACCATCTCAGTCCTCTCCACTTCTCTCCTTTACCTCACATTCCACACAGTGGCACCCCCATTTTCATTTTACTCTTCCCCCCTCTCCATTTCTCTCTCCTCTTTAACCTGCACAACACCCCCCCCCCCCTCCCCCCCTCCCCTCCCCCCCGGCCCCCGACACATACTGTCTCCCCCCCACGCTCTGACACCTCCAGCACTGCACACCTCTCTGCTGCGATAATTCGCTTCTGCTTTCACCCTCGCTGCTTAATTCAATTCACTTCAGCGGTGCTTTATCGTCCTGACCACCATCACCGGCTCTGCAGAGTCAATGACACAGAACTTTCAGAGGCTGTTACACACTCTGTGGGCTTGTATAAATTAACACTTCTACTCGTTACACACACACACACACACACACACACACACACACACACACACAGACAGACACACACAAAATATGTTCCTCAGTTTTTTTATGGAATGGATACTATATAGCTTCAGTTTTCTGAAAAAAATCATTATAACCAATATATCTTTACTGTCCCTGTTTGCTTTGCAACATAGTCATAGGTCACAACACAGAAGAAACTATTTCAAATGTAAACGTTGACTGTACATTTAGTACATAAGTATAGTCATGTGCAGTCTTATGCACAAGGATCCTATTAAAACAGCACTGAAGATAGTAGAAGGTAATGGGGAGCATACCTGTACAACACATTATTAATTACAACATGTTTACAATAAACAATTGTAATAAGAGTGTAATAAGCAAAGATGGAGAGACAAGAGAGGTGGGGGAAAATGGCTTTTAGCTGGGATCATAGGAAGGGCTTCGTGGATAATAAACGAATAAACTGAATGAATTTCATGAGTGAGGGAGCGCTCTGAACCACTCAGTTTACTGCCCTCTTCCTACGTGTAAAATACTGTGGATTTCATCAATCGTCCCATCTGCAGATGCAGAATTTTGTGAATTTTTAAAACATTCATGATACGATGTTTCTCTCTGGACCATCGCGGAATGCAGCATTTTAATATGCATCTAGGTTGGTTCTGCCAGGGAGAGTGCTTGGTTGGATACAGTAAGTAACAGCACACAAAGAGATCAGTTGGACATTTAATATAAAATGGTGCTGTACAGGATTCATGTATATGTTTAATTTGCTGCAAGTTATTTATGATCTTTTGGGGGCCAATTACAGGTGTTTTGTTGTTGTTGTGGTTATTGTTTTTGCAGTTTTTCTGCAATAAAACCAAATACTAGAAATCCAAGTCAGATTTTCACTTAAAATGTAAATCACAAAGTAGTTTTGAGAAGTTTCAGAATTATTCAAGAGGAGGCCGTACATCCCCTTAATATCAGAGAATGTCCACAGGAACAGGAAGAAATGATGATCTTTATGAAGAAGAGGAAAAATGAGCTCATTTGACTCTCATTGCATTTCTCAGCCTTAAAAGTTTTGTTTTGCCAAGACAGAGATTTGATTTTATTGTATTTTTAAGTCCCACGAGAAAAAGAGTTTATTTTGTAAAAACTTAAGTAAGTCCCTTTTTTCTCCATTGCAGCACAGTGGCCAGTTCATTAGAGTTTTGTTTGGTTCCAGTAATAACCAGAAACAAATGTTTATGGAAGTATGCAAATTATGTTAAAAAGAGGCCATTTATTTTTGAACAGAACAATACATTCTGTATGGAAACGGGACCATTGCCATCATTGGCACAAAGTCATTGCGGCATCATGTCAGGTGGTAAAATAATGAGAAGAAGAATAAAGATAGGAAGAAGAAACATTTCTGATACGGCCGTCACTCAGACTTTATTTTCTCTGGAGTCCATGAATAGAAAAAATACAAATTTTCATTTTACAGCACTAATACCATCTCCTGCTTAAAGAGTGTGTTTCATGGCAAAACCTGAGCTTGTGGTACTGCACTCTGCCCTCTGAACACAAACCCTATGTGAAACTATTGATTAGTACATGCAGTCAAGCAATCAGGGCAAAATGAAGGCTATAATGATAAAATAGATTTTTACACATTAAAGGACTGAAATAAGTGGTGCATAAATAAGGGAGAAAATTTCCTGTTTCTCCTGGAAAATGGAAACAGTCCTGCAACACACAGCATCCCTTGCCTCTCCGCTCGCTCCTGTGAAGTTTCCATCAGCGGCCTCTGTTAGAATGGCGTTTCTGCCAAAAACCCATCCCTGCGCGCTCCATGAAGCTGAACCTGGAGCTTACAATGGCGTTCTGCTAAAGAGGCATTTTTAAAGCATTTTGACACCATTAGCGAATGACTCAACAAGGAGGCCCCTCTCACGGAATCAACCGCCAGTTTCAATCAAAAACCGTCGTCGTCGTCAAAAGGGAGAGTGGTATTTATTCATTTTTCCATGCAAAAAAAAAAAAGAAATAAATAAAACCTTCTCATATTTATTCAGCGCTGTATGACAACAAAAGTGTTTTTTTCACTTGAGAGATCACTTGATTGAACGCAAGGCTCATTTAAACATGATGCCCGTTTAATGTGGGTCTGTCTGCGGTTCTGATTATCTTGCATCCACGTACAAAACTGTTTGACGTCTCACCCCATTCCTTTCTGGTCAAACACGACCTGAAGGCGGGGTTAGAGGATGGGGGGGGGGGGGTCGGCTGTGACTGCTGGAGCCACGAGTGAGCTGGATGGAGGAGGAGCCAGAGGCACCGAGGGAATCTGAGAATCATGGCATGCTCCTGCTTCCACATTAAAAGAATCCATTTCAGAGGAAATATATATGATAATTGTCCTCGTATTTTATTGTATCCCCATGATAATAGAAAGCTACTTTCGCTGGAACAGATATTGAATATCTGGCTTGGCTGTTATTGGTAATGCAGACACCCTTATCCTGGGCAATTATAATCAAGAGCTGCCAGAGAAAGGAAGATGTATGAAACAATATAATACGAGAAAAAGAAAGCACCATACTATGTCTTTATAACAGCACTGCTAGCTTTTACCAATAAAAAAATGAATGCGGTATTAATTCAGTGTATATATTTCAAAGAGGCAGCAAAGTCAGTTTGTGATTAGGGTCCTACACTCAGGCCTGGTGAGAAATGTGGGTTTAGATGTTAGCTTTGAGTAGTCTCCTGTTTTGCTGCACACATGCACCCACAAACAGTTCAATACACATGAGTGCTGCACTAGTGGTAGCAACATATGTGAAAAAATAACATAATAATGTAAAATGTAATCAATCAATGAAAATTTATTTCTTATATCACATTTTTACCTATTCACCTTTGCTGGCAACAGAAGCAGAATCCAGCATAGATAATGATTAGTAATGTTTGTAGAACATACTGCAGACCTCATAAGGTCTTTTTTTGGAGGTCAAATGAAAGCATTCAGAGCTGACATCCAGACAAAGCTCCACCAAGCACTGAATGTATGAGCCTTTCCCCACTGCAATGCAAGCTTCAATATGCCGCTTTCCTTCATGAATAGAAGATAGCATGCAAGATCTGTCATGTTGTGTGTGTATGAGTATGACATATACTCCAAAATATAAAAAATAAATTATGAAAAACTCCACAATACTGCCTTCCTCTGTTTCACTGTAGCAATTACATTAAGTAGGGGACAGTAAACCTGGTAAACATTGTCACTTCTCCTGATAAATACAGATAATGATAACCGTAACGTGGATGGATTCACTCTGTGCTAATACCACACTGAAAACACCTCCTGTGACACCCACAGAACAATGGCTGGGCATTCCCAGTCCCAGGTGTTCAGGTTACCACCAGGTGGATTATTTGCAGCTTTCAGGCAACCCAAAAAAAGTTTTACACTTTTAACAACACGTCTGAAGATGCCATAAAGGCAGTTTGACAGTCCCACTGTTCTAAATCTTCACTGTTATTACATTATGACATTATACACTTTGCGTTACATGCTTACTACATTTTTTAGGTTTACTTTTTAGGTGTTAGGATTTGCTTTCATAAAGTGATCGCTGAGCTCTCCTGCCTTGAAAGTCTGAGTGAAAGACAGATGTTGCACCAAAGTGAAGGACAGTTGAATCCAGGGTATGTCCTTCTTCATTAGCATCGGCTCATTTGCCACCATTGAGCTGTTTTAGTTGTTCTGCTGTAAAACAAACCAACAATGAATCTGCAAGCTGGTTGTTTACTCAGACTTCCAGTGGATGTGTGACATTAGAGTACTTTAATACATTGTTTTGTGTAAACTGCAAACTCCTAGAATTATATCAAGGGTATATATATAGCAGATTAACTACCCGTTACTGCTGATGCAAATATCTTTGTAGGATACCTGTGCTGTTTTCAGCACATCCGAAGCATTGCTGAAGTTCTGGGTTTATAAATAAACATCTACTGTCCTTATTTAGAACAACTGACTGCAAGTTTATTTTAGGCGGACTACAAAGACATGTCCATCCGCATTATGGAAATTTCAGGTGGGTAGGGGTAGCTAAATTGCTCTTTGCAAATCTGCTAAGTCACACTGATAAACTTTACAATTAAAGTTACCACTGCAAGCAGACAGCCTCACCCTGTCAGTCAAAAAATATGACTTTTGTCAGGCGGTCCTGGTCTTCCTTGTCCCTGAGAACTCGGCAGAATGGGGTTTACTCAGTGGTTTTCTGTGGTTTTGCTCTCAGCTGGTAGTGAGCTGCTTGGTCAAACTGTTTGTGGCTTCATTCAGGCTCACTGAGAAACACCGAGGAACTCACGGTTGAGGTCAACATGCCCAGATCACTTGGACAGTCAGCAAATCCCCCCTGTCAAGACAGCAGTTTCTGAAAGATAAAAAAACATGTTGGGGGATCAGTGGAAAAATAATTGGCTGCGCACGGGCAGATCTGTCAGTGACAGCAATGCTATCCAAGAATGAAATCGTTGTCTGTCTGCTTGTCTGCCTGTCTTTCTGTCTGTCTATTTATCTTACCGTGTCAGTGAGGTACACCTCTTCCCTGAGACTGCAGTTTCCTACCCTGTGCGGGCCTATTGATCACAGCAGACTGCAACCGCTGCTGTGAGTTTTGAGGCCGACAGCGGCCATCCATCACCGAGGTCAACTGAGGGAAACCGGGGGCGGGGGGGGGGGGGGTTAATGTCGCCGCGTGATAATGAGACAGTGACAAAGGGACATCTCCTGGGGAGGGGGTGAGAGCCTATACAGAGTGCCAGAGGAAGCTGGTCGGGTGGGCGGCCGCGGTGGGGTGTCGATTTAGGGCGAGCAGGACAGAGGCAGGAAGAGCAGAACAAGGAGATGAGGTGTGGTGGGTGGCACAGGGAGATATATGTAAATGCTCTGCTCTATTTGCCAGGGTTGTGAAAGTGTTTGTTAAAGAGGGCTTTGGGAGGATTTTGTTGGGGGGGGGGGGGCTTACATAGGGTATCAAGAGATTAAGATCGTCTGATTGAACGGATCATTTTTATTGTGTTATTGCTGACTATGTCCATTTCTGCAAAAATTTGACCTCTCGTGTTTCTCTCTCATAGAGTGAGCTGAGAGGGAAAGGGAGAAAGAGGACAGAGAACCCCCCCCCCCCCCTCACCCCCCGCCCCCAACCCCTAGGGGAGTAATTAAGGCCCACAGTCTGTTAGCTGTTGACCGCTAGTGTTTGGAGGAGAGAATGAGAGGGCTTAAACTACGTGGGGCGGGGGGAGCTGCACAGTGGCCAGGCTCTGTCATTATTAGGCCCTTATTGCTTCTGGGAGCCGAATGTCATGTACCTCTGCAACAGCTTTAATCTCTTCCTCTCATTCGCTTGTCTTTTTGAATCCTTTATCCCCCCCCATACCTCCTCCTCTCTCCTCCTCTCCACCTGCTCGCCAGTCCCTTCTTTCTCCTTCATCAAAATCTTCGTTCCGCTCTCACCCTCTACTTCCTATTGATGTATGCTCATTCTCTCTCTCTCTCTCTCTCTCTCTCTCTCTCTCTCTCTCTCTCTCTCTCTCTCTCTCTCTCTCTCTCACACACACACACTTTCTGTTTTTTCTACACTCCCTGCCTGCTGTCTTCTTCATCAAAATCCTGGCTTTTCTCTTTCGTTCTCTTTTTCCTATTAATCGCTGCTCCCTCTCTTTTCTTTCTCGGTCCCTCTCTCTGTCCTTCCTCCCCATTTTGATCCCTTTTTCCCAGAAGAGTTCTATCCTTTCTGCACTCTGTTGCCTCTGCCTCTCTCCCTCATTATCTCCCTCCATTCCCCTCCCTCTGTTCCACATTAAAAAACAACAACAGCAATGTTACAAGGACTAGCTCTGTAACCCACTTATGCAGATGGGCTTTATAGCTGTCCACGGTGGAGGAGCCGCGCAATGTATCTCCTGGGTTTTGAGTCACGACCTCATGCTTACGAACAGAAAACATCTGCTCTCAAAAAAAAAAAAAAAAAAAACACCAAAAAACATGTCAAGAGTGCCTTTCAATATGCCAGCCCCACTGTTATCCTTTAACATCCACCGTATATATACATGTTTGGAGCCTGATATTAATTTCGGGATTATGTTCTGCAGTTTTCAATAAGATTTTTTTTTTCAATGAAAAGACTTCCTCTGTGTCTGGTGATGTTTTCAACCGGATGATGAGGTTAAACCAAAACTAATCTTTCTGCGCTTTGCAAACGCCCACCTCCTCATTCCGTTCCATCCGTTTTGTTTTTTCTTTGTTCCTGCAGCTATTGTCCCTCTCTATTTAAACAACTTTAAATGGCCTCTGTTTTCTCCACACTCCCTCCTGCCTATTCTCTCCTTCTCTCAGAAATCAACATGACACATTTAAATAGAACTCAAGCTCAAAACGGAATGGAAAATTTCGTGATATATGATATATATAATATAATATATGGATTGCTGAATACATATCCTTGTTTCTAAAATTCTATTTTTTCGTATACACTGCGTTCACTATATTATATGTCATTTACATTAGAAAACCACTGTCGCAGTAAAGCAGTCCTACAGGCAACCCAGTCTTTTCTTCAGAAATTAATGCGCAGCTGTAGACTTTGACAACAGGAAGATGGAATCTTAACATTCTTCCTTTATTCTCCTGTTCACTCAAACACTCTGAGAGAGAGGAAGAGAGAGGACAGTTCAAGGCACAGGCGGGGACAGCGAACAGCTCAGTGCTGCCAGGGTAACCAGCCTGTGTGTGAAACGCAGAGGCTGGTGCCCGTGCGGTGCACGCGCTGTTGCTGTCACTCACGCCCTGCCTAGTGACGGAGTGAGAAGCAACCCCCCCCCACCACACCCCACTCCGGCAGGTGACAGCTCCACCAGTTCACAGATCACCTCCGTAGAGTTCACCACCTTATCCGCGAGTCAGTGAGTGGCATTCACGCCGGCCCAGGGGGTGGGCGGACGCCGTGGTGCCGAACGACAGCTCTCGCTGGAAAAGCGAGGCATGAGCCCTCTCCGCTCACCCCGCTTCGTCGAGTGCCACAGGTTTCCACTCGTGGACGGAAGACGTGAGCCACTCCGTTTCGGGCTCCCCCACCGCATCTGCATCGCGCAGCTGCTCCGCCGGCTCCAGGTAGCAGCCGAGCGCCGATGCCGTCTGCATCCAGGCGTGAGCTGCACGGGGCCTCTGCCGAGTCTGCCCACAGGGCTGCTTCCTCGCCAGCGTGCAAACGGACACGTGATCCGAGACACAGGCTGCATGCCCCACCTGGGGGGGGGGGCATCGGAGCGGAGAGAAACCGACCTTCACTCAAAAGAAAATGGCGGTGGTAGTCCTCTGAAAGGATTTATGGGCCAAGCTTCCTGGTGTAAGTGCTTTTGTTTAGGTTTGTTTACATTTGTTTAGATTTTCGGTTGATGTCTTCCAGTTCCAGTCTTGTAAATCTTTAATAGGGACAGGACCCAGTAAAGACAGCGGCTTGTTGAATGATTTGGTGGACTGATCAGGTAAAATCTAACTGCACTGATTACAGTGCACCAGGACTCATGCTAATGTATTTACTGGTTGCAAAATCATGCCAGTGTAAGAAAATAAGTTGTAGACATTTCATTCTTTCCCTCAGTAGCAGATAAGGTGAACTGAAATGTGGACATTTCAAAAGAAGTCCTGAATTTGCTGAAAAAGGTAAGAGATCATCGCTCAGGTTTGCTACTCAGTTAGGAGGTATTGAAATGTTTAGCAAGAGAAAGGGAGGTTTAAAAGAGACAATTTTCACTTCAGTTACCTCAGCGTCATCCAACAGCTCTTTTTTTTGTGCTGTACAAAGTTCATCCTTTGTCCCTAGACACAAATCCACCCTGTATTTTTCAGTACTCATGCAGGAGTTTTACATGTTGTTGTTCATTGCTTATCCATCTTTTTTTAAACAAAAATGGTTTCCACTCTACGGTTTGTCTATTCTGTATTGGCAAACTTGGTAACCCACTGAGACAATCCTCTCCTATCTCACGGTAACACACGTCTGTGTGCAAGACCACAGCTTCAGTATCAGGAGCCAAATGTTCACAGTAATAACAGCGCAGTGTGGCAGAAACTCCATCAGACACACAAATAAAAAAGCGCCGCCAGTGATTTCACCCTCCTGAGAGTCCACCTTACTTACAATGTGCGTCATGCAGAAAAACCCACCCAGGGCATAATATCGCTTCAAATCACATCTCAGTATACATAATACTTGATATTTGACAGGTTTTTTGGAAGTATTTTGGATGTTTTTTTTTTCTATAATTAGCAAGCATGTTGCATCCTCTATCTGTACCCTCTTACCTTAAGTCCAATAACAAGCTCATTTAAATAAGCACCCACCCATTAGAAGCTGATTCTTTTTGGCATGAATGCTTGAAATGTGGAAGCTCTGCATTTAATATCATATTATTTTGGCAGCGCTGAGTAAACTCAATCAGACTTAAGTGAAACACTGATCACTGGTCTATAATTTAATGCTACCCAATCTCCTTGTCATGATGAAAAACGACTTGATATGAAGTGCACAAAGGCAATGGCTTCACATCCAACAAAACAAAACATCCAAGGAAAGCAAATCAGTTATTGGTGGGTGACCCTTAATAAAGTGGCAAGCGTATTAATAGGTTACAGCCCACTAAAGGTCAGTTCCTTGCCTCCCCTATTTGTAAGTTTGTGGCAACCACTACCCAGCAAACAATACACTGCAAACTTGCACATAGCTTCCACATCTGTAATTACAGAAGCAATTCGGATTGCTTACCTCGTTTAATTGTATAACAGTAGTGCCCTATTCAGCATTTACACCTAAAACTGACCTGTTATAGCCTCAGATCACCCTCATTATTGGAAATAATTATGCTGCTTCGCCAGCTGTGATGTTTCTGGAACTCTCCGGTCATGGTAAAGTCGGTATAAAGAAATGCTGAAATGTCTGTACACAGTGGTAATCTCTTGTTAAAGTCCCCCACTTCAATCTGTACCTACAGTACAATTTGTACCCTATACAAAATGTATAGTACAGTTCCTCTGGTCCAGCAGTATTAAGCTGCGTTTGCATGTTTATGAGTTTGTGAGATTATGTGTGATAATGCACATGCTTATGCATGCAGTGTGCTTGAGTCTTGCTTGCTCGTGTCAATGTGCTCCTGAGTGGTCTGCTGTTTGTGGATTGACGCTCCCACTTTCTTCTTGCCTCCAGCCACTGATCCAGGCTCATCTTACCCAACAAAATGCTCCCCTCAACCACTTTTTGTGCAGGCTTGATGCTGATCCAGAATCAGTGCTTGGTAGAATAATCTCTCTGCACTTCATATAAGCTCACATGCCCCCCTCCCCCCTTATCAATACAATAAATCCAATCAAGCACCTTCCCCGGGTCTGTTTTTTTTCCCGGGTAGGGTGCCTGGGTCCCCTTTAAGCGCTTCAGACGGACGATCATCCCGGCCCTGCTGCAGAAAAGCGCGATAGATGAAATATTTACCAAGGCACTCCGAAAGGTTATTTAACACTGAAAAATTGATGTTCCATCGGGGGCCGCCGGCAGGGTACAGGAACGGGCTGGAGGGTTTATTGCATGCATCAATTATTAACATCCTTAACTACCTGCTATTGTCCTGCGTCCGACCCACCCTGTGGAGACCGTCTACTAAATTCATTCCGGTGACAAATGGAACAGTCATCTGGGGCGGGCGGGCGGAGCCACCTTAGGAGGACGCCGGGCTGCCTCTGACAGACTCTTCCCCGGCTTCCCCTCCGCGAACAAACGACCGTAATGAGCATGAGCGATGGAATTATGGGCCTGCTGGGGGTAAGCTGGCAGCTTAAGTGACGGCCGCGAAATCCAAACGCACGTCCCCTTGTCTCTGAGCCCTGTCAAAGCAGAGGAATGAGAATGAGAGGTTACTGTAGGAACGTAACGTGCGCTGTCATCGCTAATGGGAGATGTGAGTTATAAGATAGCGTAGCGCGCTGGATAACTGGACACTGGGGACTCGGCATTAGTCGAAAGGGATCTTCATGTCCATTTAAGGCCTGATGAAGTGCCAGGACAAAGGTTCTGTGTTAATGGGTTGAACTTCAAGCCTCCCCTGCATTTGTGGAATGCTCCTCTAAAGGGGTGAACAAATTTCACCATCCATTACCGCCATTTTCAGACCTGGGTACTAGGACTAAGTGGTACTGTTGCTTCTGAATGTGATATTACGAATGTAAAAGATAAAGAAAAATCAATTTTAAAAATTCTAAAAAGCTACCTATATTGAGCCTGAAAAAATTTGAAAATTAAATCCAAACCTTTCGCTTTAGGAATGCATATTGCTGATGCTGGACGTGAGAATGTTTGAAAAATGTTGGGGATGTAAATTCAGCCATGAAGCCCTTCTACAAGCAGTGACATATCCACTGCACGCTATGCACACGTGTGTCAATGTTTTGCTTTTATGTGATTAGACTTGATGATAGCTGGGTCACGCACATGGAAACAGTTGAGAGGATCGTTGAGTCTGACTGGTGGTTGGAATGAGAGATGGACACCCGTGCTCCATTTTGAAATATCGTTTTCAGAATGCAAAGGAGCAGGTATTCCTCTTAGCTCTGTTCTGCTGTCAGCCCAATCAGCCTGTTTCCGTGACCCGACAGCTTTCTGTAAACACGCGCGCAATCTCTGCGCGATTGGGAGGGCAACGCATTCCCCTGAAACATACAGTAATCTGCTCGTTTAAGGGGGGAGGGAGAGAGACACCTCTTCACACAGATGGTGCGCTCACGCCCTTGCTCATCTCTCCCTCCGTGTCGTGTCATCGGCGGGGCGATCGCGTGTCTGCCGGTCGCGAAGCCGCATTAACCGAAATGGCCCGAGAGGGCCCGGGCGATAATCCCCATGCCAGGGGCTCGTGAACGCCCCAGAGGTGTCCGTTTCAGCCGGATAAGAGCAGAATTACGTGCCGATATCAATCCCTCCCGGGATTTGCCCTTCGATTTATCAGTATGTCAGGACTAGCAGTGACACCGCTGTGCTCTGTCTCGCTGTGCCATAAGGTTCAGCAACGTGGAAGCTGTCACATGATCAGAGCTCACTAATCAGAGCCTACCTTCTATACACATCCAAAGAGACAGACCAATCAAAAAGAGACTTGCTGGGACAGGGACTCGTTGTTCCGTTTAAGGGTGAAAAGAATGTTTTTGCACATACCTGCGGTTCTTTGATCCTTTACGCCCATATTCTGTGATCCTGTGGATGCCCACAGCCGATAGGTATTTGTCATGGCTCGGTGCTGTAAAATGGAATCCTCAAAATAATTTACACTTATGTGACTATTTTTTTCTTTTGAAGGGGCTTAGGGGCATTGGGACAGGGACTGTTATTATGTTGTGTCTTCCCAGAATTCCAGGTGGTTGTTGGATCACACTTTGAGGCAATCATTGTGTAGCTGCTTGGTATCAATCACTGTTATCACTGAGTCTTGGGCTCACAGGTGGGCTGGTCTCCTTCATACCTTGGAGCAGAAAAGGCTCAGGCAGTGATGGGAGAGTCTGAGAAAGGCTTGGTTCTCCTTAGCTGTGATTGGTGGGTCATGGGTAGCACATCATAGCCCCACCCACTTTGGAGTTCGGGAAGCTCACTGGATACAAGCATACACTCCAGCTAAGTGGAGTTTTCATTTACACTTACCTTTACATTTATTCATTTGGCAGATGCTTTTATCCAAAGCGACTTACAAGTGAGGTAAAATACAACACAAGTGAAAAACCATACAGAGTCAACAATATTAGAAGTACTGCATGACAAAGTTCCAAAGGTTGGCCATTCATTTAATGATGATTATTAAAAAAACATTTTGACATGTTGATAGTGAAAAAATCCATAGTTTCACTCAAAATGCCAGTTAATATGTACCTGCACTTGATGGAGCCTATATTTCCAATTCTGTCTTTGCCTCCATAAAGTACCATCAGCACAGTCATTGTATGCAAACAGAAAGGCTCTGAGTTGCAAATGTATTTAATGAGGTCATGGAGGATCCATCACCAGTTTCCTTACGAGGTTTTGACAGGTAGAAATCTCTTCATCTAAATTTGTCATAATTGCATGAATAAAAGACCTGGAATTGCAGTTGATAATTGATTGATTCATAAACTTTTTATATGTATAGATACATGCATACATGCTTACATGCATACATACATACCTACATACATACATACCTGCATACATACATATATGCATATATATGCATGCATAATACACTGGAAAAAAATATTTATAGTGAATAAGTGAATAATTACGAGACATAAAACAGATACTATGCAAATGGGTCTCATATTAAGTTTCTGAATGGCTTACCATGATTTATTTTATCATAATATTGGATGCTACACTTTGACAAATACCTTGGTTAATCACTTTGACCAGCCCTATTTATCCACAATATTCTGTGCCAGGGTATAAAGATTCTTGCGGTGTTAGAAGAGAAATGAAAAGGAAGATCTGAAGCCGTGAAACAGCAGATGCAGACCCTGGGTCTGCCCGATTCCTGCATTGCTGGTCTCTGATGGTCCAGCCAAATCTCGCCACAGCAGGAAAAAGGGAGAGCACTCCCCTATTCACGGTTTCAGCATAATGCTACGGCCCTGGCTAGGCGTACCCCATTACTGCCAACAAAAAATAGGCTTTCAGTCACAACAGAAATAAGCATGCAGTCATTTCATAATTCATTTTCCAGTCTACTATTCCCCCAGGTGCTGTCACTTGCTGGATCGCGCTGAAACAGACTCTCCTGGCAGTTAGAATTTATACTGCAGAGTTGCCGCCTAATTAAATGCAGATAACAACAACATTCATAATAATAATAATAATAATAATAATAATAATAGAACATACTCACTTTAAGGCATTTCTGCCAGGTTTTCTCAGCAGGATGCAGTAGTAATTGTATAATTGTGGACCTCACCTGGGGTTTTTTCTGCTTGATGAAAACTGGGTGGAAGTATTGGATCCATGCGGGGACTGAACAAAAAAAAAACAAACAAGAAACAACAGCCCCACTGTCAGAAAGCAGCCAGCAGCCTCAGTGTGTGACGAGAGACCCAGCATATGCCAACACAAATGCTACAAGAATGCCATCAGTTTTTTTCACCACACAGTACCTGTGTCCTAAGCAATCATTTTTTGTTCATGAACAAATCAGCTGTAGGTTTCACAACTCTTTGCATGTTTGTGGGTGTAAGCTGAAATCCTGTAAAGGGGCTGTTACAATATTCAGATAAATATATGCAAATGTATGTGGTTTCAAGTCCTGCTGTATGATCCTCACCGTGTAGCATCTCAGGTATGATCATGACATCAGAGGAGTTATACACGGCAGGACCATCTTGAAATGTTTTTCACAATTTCAGAGTAATTATTCAATGCCGGGAGCAAAAATAGGCTTTCTCATCAAACAAGAGATTAGACATAAGATCATTCCTTCCAACTGTATGTACATGTAGACGATGAACAACCTCTCTAAACTACTCAGAGAGGAACAGAAAAAGGCCTGACAGCAAAGTAATGGAGCTAATGTGATAGCCGCTTAATGTGACTAGAGAGCGTATAAAGGGTAATTCAAGGCACTTTCTTCAGTTCTTCATGTATATTCACATTAGACTAAGTGATTGGACAGTTGAAAATCACAGCACACTGTTGGGAGTCAACTCGGTAAGGAATTACATTTTGAAAGTTACATTTACATTTACATTTAGTCATTTGGCAGATGCATAAGGAGTCCGCAATATTAGAAGAGCAGCATGACCATCTTTCAATAGCTGACCAGACAAGGTACAAGCTAGCTGCTAGTGATAAAAGTGTAAGAGACCATAGATTTTTTTTAATGGAAAACAAAGTTTATGATATAAGAAATTGCTTTGGCCGGTAGTGTTTCAGGTGTTGTGGTGAGTGCGGAAGAGCTGTGTCTTCAGATTTTTCTTGAAGATAGTGAGGCACTCAGCAGAACAGATGAAGTGTGGAAGTTTATTCCACCATTGGGAGACAATGGCGGTGGTTCGAGATAGTGATTTGGTGCCGCAATGTGACGGGACTACCAGACGCCGTTCAGTAGCAGAGTGTCGTGGTCAGGACTTAGTAGAGAGCTCAGGTAGTTAGGTGCAGTTTTGTTGGATGTTCTGAATACAAGCATAGAGGCCTTGAACTTGATATGGGCAGCTCAAGGGAACCAGTCGAGTGAGAAAAAAGCCAGTGAAGCGAGGCAACCCCCGCTCACTGAATAAGGGGATTCATGCGAAGAACCCTATTTTCACTTGATACACATCAATTTTGCGGTCCTTTGCAGTAACAGCAATGAATCTGAATATGTTTGTACTCATCTTATGCCTCTGACTTGCAGACCAAATAAGAATGTTGGAAAATAGAAAATGAATAAATATGGCCACCTCACTCAAAAATCAATCAATCAGTCGAAAAGTATTACGATGCATTTTGTTGACTGCACTGTTACAAAGCACAGGACAGACTCCATTTCCAACAGGGAATAGAAGGCCACATAAAACCCAGGGCCATCTGGGGAGTGAAAAAAAGGAAAATTATTTTCTGATACCAGAAAAAAGGGCATAAAGAAATGCTACTTGACAAAAGAGGGACAGAAAAGAAACATAAATGAATGTGAATGAATATATCCATCAGTTCATTGGGATAAATCCAGACTCTTATGTGGCTGGAGGCATGGCTCTTGTTTACCAACAGCAGGCTACACAGCACAGACAGGGGATAAGATACTGTATGACTTTGGCCAGGAGACGTTATGTGGGTGTGGCCCGGTTCTGCAGTGATGCAGTCTTCCTACCCAATGCTATTCCGTCCAACGACTGCTCTCAATCTGTTACTGAAAGCGGTTTGTGTCTCAGTGTTGGTGTGGCTGGCCTACTTTGCTTGGCACCGGTCTTCCCTGGCGGTGTTCTGAAGACTGCCTATATGATTCAATGCCCTGGGAATGAAATTGATCGCTTGAAGCAAAGCTACTCAACCCAAAGGCTGAATGTAACGTTAACCACATCGAATCGATGTGCGTAATAGGGTATGACACAGTGACACCCGGCGCAAAGGAAAATGTCATAACCTAACATGAAGGCAAAGAGGAAAACGAGCTACAGAACATGAATAACCATGCGCTGGAAATGTATTCCAAATTTAATGAATGTCATTTATATTTAAACAAAATTAATATTACATAATTTTACAGAAGTTCAAACATGCTGTCAGTATGGAAAATATAAGGGCGTTATCATTATGTATTTAACACATAGTACAATTTATGCAGCCTCACATTATTCTGTATCCTGCAGAGGTTTACACTTCACATCTTCACAATGGTCTTTATAGACATGATATTAACTATTTATAACAATGATAGAGGACTGTTAATATATGCATAATAAATACATGGCAAGGTATTCTCCTTAGTCATTTTTAATAATGTTTCAGATCCTAACTATTATCAGTTCTAATATCTGTTGCAGAGTATGTAAATATAGAGGTAAGATGTTGCATGTACATTAGCTATTGAGTGTCAGTGGTTTATCACCTGTGACTGTGAACATCTAACTAGATAATTCAAACCCTGTAGCACAGAGCCTGAATCAACATCCACCTGTTGTACAAATGGTTTGGGTTAGCAGTAGTGGTGGGTGAGCTAGTTCAGGACAGATAGTACCATGTGCAAATGTATTTACTTGCTGTTGAGCTGCGTGAAAGGGCAAACCACCCATGGCTAATGTCATAAATGACAGCCTCTTCAATGTCAATTACTATCATTTACTAGATAAAAGGCCTGACCTTGGGCTTGAGGAAATTACCCTGATAATCATGTAGTATTAACCAACTTGGAAATATGATTCCCCCGTCCCGGTCTGCAATTTAAGTCTCCATGAATTGGCATCGCAGCCGATTCCTCCACCATCTCTGGACTTGACAAAGCAGAACTGGTGGCTTGGAAGAATTCAAGGAGCAACTGGGGCTAAGGGAAAGTGTTGTATCAGCGTTTTGGTAACCTTTTCAGATGAAAGACCAGACTTGTGGTTTGCCCGGCCTGCTGTCTGCACAGCGGCAGAAGTTCACAGCTGGGCACAAAGGGAATTTGTGATTTTTGAACTGAACGTGGAATCTGAACAAAGACTTTAAAGGTTTCACAAAAAAAGAACATAACGTGCCTCTGGCTCCACACTGACCAGAGGTCCAAATAACATACGTTAATGAGGATCGTGAGCGAAAACCTAAAGAGAAAGGCGTTCATAAATTGTTAACGTGTAGCTTCCAAACTTCCTGCTTCTCTCTCTCTCTCTCTCTCTCTCGCTCTGTAACACTCTTCCTCAGAAGAAAAAAAAACCGAGGAGATATTTTGAGTCGAGAAGTTGTGTGCGAAATGAGGTGTGAGGGGCGTCGAGTGCTTCCATGAAGTGGCAGCCAGCTGTGGAAATGGAGCGTTTTTTTGTCAGTTGGCGCTTCCCTGTGGTGCCATGAGCTGAGCTGGTCCTCAGCCTGAGAGCTCAGCCTGAGAGCTCTGCCTTCCCCGCGCTCGCTTGTGTAAACCGCCTCCCGATGCCAAATCTAGATAAGGGCGTTATCTCCCCGGCACACTGCAGGGGTCTCTAAATCACCCTCTGTGTCGGCCATGTTGGATCACAACGGGCCGATCGATCTAAGCTCTGGAGGTTGTGCGTCCCATCAATCATGGCGATAGGAAACAGGCGCAAAAGCGTGAGCACCTGCGAGGCTTAAGCTGAGGAAATTCGTCCCTTCCCGCCGTCCGATCTCTGTTGTAAATAGCAGGGCTTCCCTTCCTTCCTGTCCACTGATGAAGCACTGGTGTAACTGGCATTAGCAATAGCTAATAGCATAGCGGAGCAATGAAGCAGCCTGCAATGGCAAGAGAACCAGGCCTCTGCCGCTGACTCAAGGGGTTCTTTGTAACAACCTGGCAATTTACTGTGGCACTGCGTCTCATTACCAAAGCCACGTTCAAACCACTGGCGCAGGTGATTTACAACCTGGAGAATATTTATAATCAATGTTCTGTTTTATTGTCTCCTTCATCAGTCACCCGATCGGATGTTTTGTATGAGCTCTTAATTGGCTCGTAAACACGGGAGCTCTGCCAGGGACCGGCCCGCCGTGCCTGCGCGGAGGAGACACGTATTTCACAGCGGTATATTTGGACGTTCTGTTTATTGTGGGGGAAAAAAAAAAAAAGCCGCCCACCGAGTTCTCGATGTGCGGCGTTATTCGAGTTTAGCACTCGCCGTGCACATCAAAGAGGTCTGCTGCGGCGGACGCTCCGGCTGGTGCGTCTGGGTAAGAATTCTGCTCTCATTCGTGAATTTCACCCCCCCTCCCCCCCCCCCTCGGTTGAGGAAAGAGGGAAGGTGGGAAGCCCCGCGGCTTTGGAGGTCACCCCTGCTCCAGTGTAATCCTCCGCTTCTCTCTGTGATTCTGCGAGAGGAACGAGGGCCAGAGAGCAGGCTCGGCTGCCTGAGACGATCCTAAGGATTTCTGGATCTCATCAGGGGATGGCTCCCTAGAATCCCGCTAGAATTAACAGACTTACCTGGCAGTTCGGGCAGAGACGCAGCAATAGCGTTACTGCCCGTAATGGAGATGAGAGGGAAGCAGCACGTCCCTTTCCCTGGCTCCTCTCTGTGGCCTGTTTCCCCTGCACGCCTGGATGAGCTGAGGACAAACCCAAACAGACCACGCAGACAGCTGTAGTTAATGCTGTTGGAAAAACATTACCCTGTATTAAAAGCTTGCAATGGAGAGAAGAGTGGAGATAGAGAGAGAGGGAGAGAGAGGGAGAGAGCGTGAGAGAGACAGAGAGGCGGGGAGGGGGGGGTGGGGGTGGAAGCTTAGAGCTGGGAGAGAAATGAACTCAGACATCGGGTTTGAGAGCAGAGGGCGGAAACGTGAGAACGGCGAAGAAACAGGAGCGGGGGGAAAAAAAAGAAAAGGAAGAGGCAGAGAGGGAGGCACAGAAGGCGATTTAGGAACGAATCTCCAGGAGGAGCGCTGAGCCTAAACCAGCGAGAGAGAGAGGGAAAAAAAAAAAGCGAGACTGGGGCGGAGGCATTCTAGGGGGACGCATTTGCAGAGATGAATAAATTAGCACTGGCTGCCAGGCTTCACAGAACCTCTTGGTTAGGCCACGCGTCGGTCAGTTTTCAAATCCATTTCATGTGACTACATAATTTATTTTGCCAGGCAGATGCCCTTATTCTGGGACACTTACATACTCATAACTAATTTACACGGCTGCAGGTTTTAAAGGAGCAACTGAGGTGAAGTAGCTTGTTCAAGCGTCAGAGCGGGACTTGGACGACCACAGTCCTCAGGTCCAGCACTTCAGCCTTCAGACACTTCCCAGAAGGACTTGTCATTGAGAGGGTTCTGCTCAGGGAAATGTACATATGCAGACATCCGTGTATAGTCTCACACTTAAACACATTAATTTATGCCACAGTTTTATAATGCAGCTCTGTACGTGCAAGCTAGATCTGTAGAGATAGATAGCTGGAGAGAGAAAGAGAGGAGAGAGAGCTAAAGTGATATTTCAATGCATGATGCATGTAAAATTGATGTGAGTTTTGTGTGAACTAAAGAAGACTAAATGGAAGAATAGTGGCAGGTCTCAGCTGGGAACGCTTTGGTGTAAATTATTCTTTCCTCGACTGGGAGAAGTAGGGGTTCTACTCCTAGTGCCAAACCAGTAAAGTAGTCTGTATCATGACCACAGATAGCTATCATTCCTTCACGGGGTACACCACTAGCTGTGGAGTACTGCTGTTTCTCACGGCAGTCTTTAGCAAAAGAGTCGCATTTAAATCCCCTGGCGGAAACCGGGATTAGGGATAGTCCTGTCCTCCTGCATTTTCCCCTCCTTTGACCGTGGAAAGAAATAGTGGGATAGGTAGAGGGAGGGAAGAGGAGGTGGGGAGGAGGGAAAGGAGAGATGGGAGAAGAAGACAGACGTAAGGTGGGAAGAATGCAGTGGAACATTCCTGGCCATGTCTGCTTATGAGGGACAGATTTGAACCTGAGGCTGCGGTGGCTGAAACAGGAAGTGGGGAGGATATGAGGGACTGAGAGAGAAAGAGAGAGAGGTGTGGTGCGGTCTGATGCCAGTGGTCCACAGCACTCTGAGGGGGGAAAAAAAGTCCCCACACAGATAGTGACAAAAAAGGACGATGTGTCGACGCGGCTCTTTTCTGCGTCTTTCTTTATTTCCTGCAAACAAAGCTCTGCTCTGTTAGCACTGTACAAGCGCCCGGCTCTGAAATAAATTGCCTTTGCAGAAAAAAAAAAGAGCCGGAACAGGAACAACAACAACAGAAAAATGCATCACCTCAGCGGATGAGAGGCACCAGGAGAAAACAATTAAGGTACAAAGAGGGATTGATCCTCTGCCCGTGTCTGCTGCCTCAAACGCCCACTGACAGCAGCATGCCTGCACATTTATAATTCACAAATTCCTTTTGTCATAAGCTGTTAATTAAGTCAGAGTCTGCTAGGCCCTGTTTAAGTGCAAATGAAGGCTGCAGAGGTGTTAACTGCAAAGACCAATTAGCCTTGTATGAGGCAGTGCTGCGTTGCTAACATCACTTTATTTTGTTTTATTCCCAACAGTATCGGATAGCATAACGTTCTCCCTCTGATCTTTTGTGTACGTGTGAGCGAGTGTGTGTGTATGTGTGTGAGTGCATGTGTTAATGTACATTTGTGTGTGTCTGTCTGTGTGTGTGTGTGTGTGTGTGTGTGTGGGTGATTGCATATGTTAATGTGTGTATGTGCGTAACAGTTCATGTATGTACATGTGCAAGTACACCATCATAAAATATTTAAGCAGAAGAAAATCAATGGCTATATGTATGAATAAAAAATGTTGTTACAATCTGCAGGGAAAAATTGAGCAGATGTATTTATGGTAATGTATTGTATTATGTAGATTACACTCTGCTCAGACCGCAGTCGTGAACTATGGTCATTAGGAGTTGGAGCAATGTTTAATTCAGCAGCACTGAGTTTATATATATTGCCCTTCCATTGATTTATCCTGTTCATTACAGTGCGTTGACATGGGTAATAAAGTGAAATAATATAGGTCTACAGAAGTACTACTGTAGATCAGCTGTATTGTAGCAGATAATTGCTTTGGTGTTGAAATCAGCTTGACAGGCAATTTTTTACAGGAAAACAAAACCTTTAAGTCCAGTGTAGAAGTCTCCAAATAAAAGTTAAAAGTTTGGACTGGTAATTATTACAGATCAGTACACAAACTATTGGTTAATTTTTTTTTTTTTCACCTAAAAGCAGGCGGCAACTTTGGAAGGTGAACGTATGTATTTGTTTATTGGCATCTCACTTTAGATAATTATGTTTTTCCATGTACACCAGGACTGATATTTTTTCACTTTTTACCTCGCTGTCTCCCATTTACCCTCTGGTGCTTCTGTTTATGCACAGATCATGTGCTCCCTTTTGTACTTGTTGCTTTGTCATCAGAAAGAAAAAATAACACTTCAATCATCAACAATAACCTTCCACCTGGATAGCATCTGAAGTAGACAGATGCATGAAATATTAAACATTCTCTGATTATAATTTGACTCCCCCCTGTATATATCTGTTGGGGGTTTTCATGACTTCATAAGGCATTACTGTCAGTAGTAACCGTGCGGTCATCTGGACTGCGCATCTCGTTTACATTTACATTTTTTTTCATTTGGCAACCGCTTTTTTCCAAAGCAGCTAACAAGTGAGGTAGAGTACAACGCAAGCAAAAAACCACAAGGAGTCAACAATATTAGAAGCGCTGCATGACCGGGTTTCAATGGTTGACCAGACAAGGTACAAGCTAGCTCATAGAGCTAATGAGTGCGTTAAACCATTAGATGACTTTTTTTTGGGGCTGAACCTGTCATGAGAACTGCTTGTTGACAGAAATGTCTAGAATGTTCTGGACCGTGCACCTTCAGGGTCGGGCATAGACAGAGCTGCTGTGGCCTGACACTGAGTGGCATTTTGTTGTGATGCAGGTCTGTTTTGGGTTTGGATGTCCAAATGAGCTCCACTTGCATAAGGCGTTGATTGTAGTGTTTGTGAGAGACTCTGCATTACAAGGTGCTTTTGATACAGGTTTCAAGCGGCCTCTTTCAATCAGCCACAGAGCGTGTGAGAGAGGTGTTAGTATGACCTGGCAGTGGGAGCAGTGCGCAGTCACTTGGTGCTGTGAGCCGGTCTCAGGAGACCCTCGCCTGTCCACAATTCAGGACTGAGGCTGTATGGCATGTGCTTCAAATATCAGTCCCTGACACTCACATACACTCACACAAGCAGGTAAGCAGGCATGTTTAAACACACACACACACACACACTCACGCACTCACTCACCAGCCTGTGTTCTCCACAGCCACTAATGCTGTGGAGAACACAGTCACATTTTTCAGCCAGAATCTTTAACAGAATCTGAACAGAAATGAACAGAATAGCTGCTAATATAAAAATGCCTCTGTTAAGAGCACAATACACAGGGAACCAAGGGATTCCATCTCTCTTCAATCGAACCTGCCAACCGTTTTTCATTTGCCTGAAACCTCTAAAGTTCTCTAATGAAATTCACACCTTCAAAAAAAGTAATAATAGTTACTTTTAATTGGACTTGGCAAAGACAATCAAGGCAGCTGGGCTGAAACAATGATCTAATTCATTGGATAAGAAAGAGAGACAACAGCAGTTTTTATTTATTAAAAATTTATTGCAAATATAGAAATAGATCTTTTCGTACAGAAATTGGGAAGAGAAAGGGTTAAATGACATTATCAGAAAAAAAGGAGAGAACAAGCAACCAAATTTGCTGAGTTTATTTTTGTCTTACAACAGATGTTTATCTCTTCATTGATATTCACAACTGAGAGAGAGGGATAGAGGATAGTCTGAAGCAGGAACAGAAAGCCAGATGATGTACTGGATTCATTTGTAGATAAATTAAAAAAGAAACTCTTTCAAACCACTGAGACTGTTCTATTATAGGGCTGTCAAATATTGTTGCATTTAGTTTTAATATTTTAGTTCATAGCATGGGACATGCATTGCCATGGAAGAGCTTAGCATAGTGACACAACTGCTGCTACAATGACACTGTTAATAAGTGTTCTTAACCATAACCCTAACCCTAACTGAAGATGTTTACTGATAGCAAGAAAAGGCAAAATTAAGCAAAAAGCAAAAAAAAACTCCATTTGAAAGTCAGCTTGACTGTCTGCCAGTGTTCTCCCATAGCTGAATTCATTTCAGAAAGACAAAAGAGCAAAATCCCCAAACTGGTTTTGGACAGGAGGAGCATCTTCGAAGCACTTGATACCCCCGGGGATCTGAGACAGGCCTGATCGGACCGGCTTTTTCGCTCGGCTATTATACGGCCATTTTCTCAAAGACTCCACTTTTCTGATCGACTGCAGCCGGTTTATTTGCTCAATGAAGTGAGAGCGGAGAGCCGCTGCCATTGGAGGCTCGGCAGGGCCGTCCTCACACACCTTCTCTCCTGCCATTGGCCGCAGCGTTTGTATCTGCACATGCTTTCAGAATGAAACTTTTTTTCATTCTAGAACATGTCCACCAAAAAATGGCAGCTTCACACAGCCTTGCTTGGATACTTCCGTTTCTGTGCTCAGCGCTAATGTTGTACTAAGTCCTGTGTTATTTCACATCACTCTATAAGAATGTATTGCTGGGGGAAATTAGGAGAAATTTAGGAGTTTTGGAGTAGAACCTAAACAATTAAATATCTGATTCGACTTTAGAGGAGCTGCTCTAAAAATCGGAGAGGTTAATGTGAGGGTTTGTAGTTGGTTTGTGAATTTATATACTTATTATCAGTTAAAACTGATATTGCTTGGCACTATGTGACAAATGCATGTTCGTCTGTTAAAAGTGATGTTTTTGCTCGTCTCAACACACAGTAAGACAGATCTTGAAGTCTGGACTTCTACCAAAGCAGACGCCAAAATGTGAAACCTGTGCTCCAGTGACAATTCTTTCTTTTTATTGGCCAAAATTTTAAGTCCTTTTCTGGCAATATCTCCAGACAATATTTGAATGTCTGTATTCCCTTAAGTTTGTGAAAAAAAGCTAAAAAAAAAAAAAGAAAAAGAAAAGAAAAGAAAAGAAAAATCGATTCAGACACAAAACTAGAACAAAACAACCGAAGAACCGAAGGCTTTGTGGAATAGCACTCATGTGGGTTACATTCTGAGTAGAATTCATCAAGACTGATTCATAATTTAATATTAGAGTTTAATTGCTTGTTCTTTGTTTCTGAAGTCTGTTTCATCTGTACTCTGAACCACACTATGTCTCCAAGCTCTGCCTCCCAGTTTAGCACGAGCTCACAGCTGTGAGTTTGCTTAAGAAAACAGGTGAAATCGAACAGGTTTGAATGGGGGGCAGCAGCTCATGTGATAGCATTGCAAAGCATCAATCAATCAGCGGGTGAAATACCACCTAACAGTGCCCTTGTCACGAGCACTTTGCTTCATTACTGACAAGCAATGCAAATTCAATGCAGACGTAAAAAAAGAACTGGAATGAAACAGAGAGGCAGTGAACTCTGACTGAACAAGTCATGTATAGTGATAGTATTAAGAACAAATAGTTATATTTAAGCTATGTTGGTTTATAAAAAAAGAAATGTGCTAACACAATACCTTACTCTTTTACAGTATATAGTAAGGAACAGAATTTGTCATGCAATTTGTAGTTAAATGACATTTTATGTGGAATAAAGTCAGTCTGAAACAGAGTATTTCTATTACATATTTAGCTTTTCCATGGCAAGCAACTGACCCTGTCTCCTCTCATTTTACAAACCCCCTTACCTTGGATGACAGTTATAGCAACAGACAATACAGTAATACAGTTGTGTAAATTTGAATAATAACAAGAAACAAATGGATTCAAAGCAACTGTTACCATAAAGCATTAGAGATTAAAAAATGGAACCTAAACCTAAACCTTAAAAAAAGAACTGACAAAGTTCTGACGAGTATTTAAGTTCCTATTGTTTTGTTGTTGACATACATCCACTCAAAATACACAACAATATATTTCTTCTCTTGAAAAATACAGGAAGCCATGCAAATATAACACTTTGTTTCTTTGTTTTTAATTTAGCTTTTTTAAACTTTCTATATTCTTAAACCTCTCTTTGATATAGATCATCACATATCTTACCCCATCCCAAAACTCTTTGTACCTCCTTTAGAAGTTCAACCATCACCCCACACCCTCCCAAACACACACAAAAGAAAAACGAAACAAAAAAAAACATACATATCAGGCGCAGTATAAAAATTCATATACTCTTTTTTTAATTGTACAAAATTCACAGATATTTCACATTTCTTCATTTTGTTTTCCACATCCTCGGAATAGGAAATCAAACGTTTAAAATATGATTGGAAAAAAAATGTCATAAAAAGTCTTCATAGCCACCACATACCTGTACCATATTTTTGGACCAATAGTGTTTCTCAGTGCTCTTCTGCATTGCCATCCTTGTGGTATTTACTTCAGCTCTAAAACTGAGTCTTAACTTTCTTTCAGTGTTGGTGTGACTTTCACAAGCTGACAACACTGCCATAATTCTGTTTAGACATTGGGGCTGGCTGTGAGTTTGCCTGTGAGTCCGGGAGGACCCTGTTTACTTTGTGTCTCCAACGTTGCGCTCCTGTTGGGTGATTGCGTGAAGCCCGAAATCAGAAGACGAAAAAGAACAGCACAATAAACTATGTAAATATCCTGGAAGAAAAACGCCTCCGCAAACTCCCACACACTCACGTCCCTTTACTTAAAATAGTTCTTGAGAAAATAACTAGTTTGCTCAGGGCCGTTCTGTTTGAACACCCTTGGGATCACTCACGCCCCTCCCACACGTCTCCTCCCAGCAAATCACAGCACAATTATGAAATCTTTTTCATCTCTCTCTCTTTTTTTTTTTTCACCCAGCCTTTCTGACCCACGTGTAAAACCTGTCTAATTAAGGTGTCTGAAATTACTCCTGTGAGCCGTTCGGTTCAAAGCTGAATCGGCATGTTGGGCTGGACCAGCAATCTGAACTCCGGGAGCCGATGGGCCCATGTCTGTACACACCACAGCCTCCACAGTGTCACCGCTGTGATCAAGCAGCCCCAACGGGGCGCAATGTGGGATGGTAAAAACTATTGCAGGCTGCCACCATGCTACAAAGCCTCATTAATGGTAGACCATCTCCCTCAAGTTATATATACACACAACTCCCTCTTTCCCAGTACACACGGTATAGGGACGTCGTTACTGAATATACTCCCACTCTCAAAGCCAGGACCCAAGATTTCAAATAACCATGGTAATAAACTAGCCAACAATGACCCCGAAGCCCACATCAATCACCATGGAGCCTCACAACTTTGATGAACTCGGTCCAATTCTCACTGTAGGGAGACAACGTGATGTTCCTCATGAATTGTATCCAAAATTAGGCTGTAATCGGCAGTCTGTCATCGACAGGAGAGCAGGAGAGGCCTTATTGCAGCCTGTGACTATATGAGAGGAACTTAAGCCTTTTATAATTAGCAAAAATTGCTCCGTGTTCCCTTTTTTGCTATTTATATTCTTCTAATTCTCTGTCAAGTCACTTTGCATAAGGGCAACAGCTAAATTAATAATACATAATGGTAATCACCTAAGTGCCATACTGTTCTCTCCCACGGTCATAGAAAATCAGGCACACAGACGCATACACCCGCATAAAACAGAGGTTAACAGCCCCGTTTAATGCTGCAGCCGCAACCCCAGCGAAACATTTCCGCAGCACAGCAACAGCGACGCTTTGTTTTCGTTTTTTCGTCTGAGCGACGCCAGGGCTCACGCCAGACTCCAGCTTCGCAGCCCCAGGGGGTCGCGGTACAGTCGCAGCGAGACGCCAAAGAGTCACGTCCTTCCCCAGAGCCCGCAGTCGCTGGAGCGCCATCTCCCTCTATCCCTCCCTCTCTGAGCTCCTGCCTGCCGCCATCCCTTTCCTCTGTCCGCCACTTCAAAAAATATGCTAAGGCTGTGCTACGGCTCACTGAACCTCTGCTCAACGCTCAAAGTTTAATGCTTAATGATATGCTGTTCTTCTCTCTCCCTCTCTCTGTATCCACTCTCTCTCTCTTTCTCCCCTCTCTCCCGTTCACTCACGGTCCGTCCTTTTCCTGTTGATTGTTCGCTCTCTTTCTCAGCAGACTTGATCCAGTAATTGAGGCCCTGGGGTCTGTTCTAACTCCGTTTTTTAAGTGCCACCATCTTCAGGTCTTTCATCCACCTCATGCTCACTGATCCAGCTGCGTGATTCCGTTGGTGCTCAATGCCACTTTCATGTATGTGGAAGAACACGTTCTGTTCGATTCTAATGTCAAATGTCAAAAAAAAGAACAGAGAAGGAACGAATATCTGAGGTATTAAAAAGAGAAATTATCATTCCGATTTCAAACACGTTAAGAATAATTCAAACACAGTTTTATAAATGCATGTGTTGCTCGTCACCTTTACTAAGACATCCACACCTAAGAGCCCCCTTTTCTTTATGCAATAAAAAGCTCATTTGAATTTTGTAACCTGCTCCCAAGCTGCTAATGCTTCACACAAGCCCCAGAATACATTTCGCCATCTCTCTCTTTCTCTGTTAAGCTACATGCTGGGGACTGGAGGTTGAGAAGAGCAATGTTGAAGGCCAGACTGTCAGTTTCAGTTGAAATCTTACAAATTTGGTAACACTCCCCGAAAAATATTATTGGATTAACTGCTCTAGAACAGCCATCTGAACTTTCTTTGATAGCTCACTTCTAACTCACTGGAGATTGATAATTTAACATTCAGATGCCTGACTGAGTGCTACCCTCGTTTTTGGCAGGGTTTGTGTTTTATATTTTAGAATATGTCACTCGTGTCAGGTTGCAGGCACCGCATCCCACTTTTGTGACAGACGGACACAGTTACAGGTTCCTGGGTGTTTCATTACCAGGAAATTTTCCATTTGCTGCTGGCCAGTGGGTGACCAGACGCCAGTGATAGACATATGACATTAAGGATAACTGCTCTACTGATGCTCCCCCTAAGCAAATCACATTAGAGGGAAACTCTGGTTCTAATCCATAATGTAGTATGATTTATGAAGCACGTGGATGTGCATAAAGCCATTGCCTGCAAGGTACATAAAACACAGTACACCCTGTAGATCAGGCCTGGGCTGGGTGTAACTGGATCATCAGCAATCTCTGCACCTTCTTGAAAGCCAATCTTTTTCTCAGTCTGGTATCTGAATGACATGCTGCTTCTGTATGTGAAAGTCTCAGACTACTTAAATATGGTGACTGTGGTACTGTAATATATCACTGCCACATTCTCGGTGTGTTTAAGAGATCAGACCACTTTCTGACTACTCCAGAGAGTGAAGGTGGAAACCCATTCCAAAGTATGTATTGTAACAAGACTTATCATATATATATATATATATATATATATATATATATATATATATATATATATACCCTCCTCCAATTTTATTTCTACAGCCTTTCTCAGAGGGCAACTTTCCCTTAAAGCACTAAAAGACAATAGCAGAATTTTGATCACAATTACCATTATTATTTTTATTGTAATTATTATTCCTTTCATTATTTTCCTTTTTTGTTATTATTATTATTTGTAGTAGTAGTAGCTAAAGTAGCAGTATAACAGCAATAGAATTAGAATTTTCATTTCCATTATTATCATACTTATAGATTAATGTTGTATCAATGATTGTAATTTAAATATGCGTGTGAAAAACATTTGCGCAATTTTGCAATTTTTTTAGTCTCCCACCCAATGTGGCTGCATGAAATATCCTAATGCGGTAAGAGGGATAAAAAGCTTAGGAAGTGCTAAAACTCCCATGGAAAAGTAATCCACTTTGCTTTTGTAATAGTGCTCAAAGCTGACAATGATTGCCACACGATTTCTGGTGGCTCCTTCCTGCGGATCTACCTTGCCTCGTGATATAAGCTGTATTCACCCCTTGTTAAACCAGCTCATCTTGTTGATTAACATGCTCCCTTTATGTTAGTGACTGAAATGGCTTCAGGGAGGTGCAGTATTGCACATGCGCATGATGAACTAAACTTTTTCCCCTGAAATACCATCTTAGGAACCAATATCATGAGATCATAGAACAAACATTAAAATCCCAATTTATCTAATTAGACACACACACTATACGTGTATATATATATATATATATATATATATATATATATATATATATATATATATATATATATATATATAATATTTATTGTACATATAATATTTATTATATATACAATATTTCTGTGTGTATATATTATTAAGGGAACACATTTGTCACATAAAAAGTATTAAGTCTTTCAGGAAGAAAGAGATGTTTATATTTAATCACTTCACTTCTTCACAATTTCTTTTGAATATAGATGAGCTGAGTATGAAAATACCAGCCCCGAACCTCTCCCTGTGACGCATCTGTCAGACAGAAATAGGTCTGGAGATTACAGAGAGGAATTAAATGAATTAAAATGTCAGCACTGAGCACTGTGATCTTATCCACGACGCACCACAATGGGGTACATCCTGCTCCCCTCCAAAGCCTTTTACAAAAACACTTCCCAGAATTCCTTGCAACAATAAGGCCTCAGACGTAAAACGCTGTGAGGCGTCAATCCATCAGTCAAACAGCACAAAAAGCGAAATAATAAATAGATTAAGAATCACAAGTTACATGCTCTGACATAATCGGGGAGAAAGCACGAGGAAGATAAAAGAATAGATTTTGAAAACATACCACAGACCATGTTCAAGCGTCAAAACTATACGAACCCTATGCCTTCATTTAGCCAACACCAAAACCATATGTGCACACAGCCAACCTGATGTTTCTGCAGTTCTTTATGATTGAGGGAGCCAAAACTTTAACATGCAATTTAAAATGGTTATGAAAATCTGCATAGATGCCTGAAGTCTCTCTGGCTGAAACCCAGCATGAAAAATAATAAAGCTTCATAGCATGAGACTTTCACTATGATATTAAATGCTTAATGCTACAATGTGCAAGCAAGCAAGCTCAATGAGGAATGTTAAAAGTATGTAAAAATGGTATCTTTAACGTGAGAACTGGACCTTGATTATAAACGAGAAGGAAGAGAATCTTTTTAAATATGATAAATCATATTCAGTTGATTTACTGAGTCAGATACTCATTAGGGGGTCAACAGCAAAGATCAGATATGAAAGTGGCAAACCCTCAGGACTGACCATCTTCTCATTTTGTCAGCACTTCCCAAATATGAAATGAGATGACAATCACAACTTTTCACTACTTTGAGCTGTCCCTGTAACTGAACCTGTGTCTAAGCACAACCTGTGCACCTGGATATTGTCTGCGCAAAATAAATCCTTCACACAATGTATCATCATCATCCTTTGGCTGCAGACAAGATTGTATGTACACAATGTATAGACTACTGAATTAATGACTAACCAAAAACTGGAAACAATCCCATCGTTATGGACTGAAATAGGTAATAAAAGAAATGCATGAATTTAAAAAGCACACAACCATCTAGCTGACACACAAGGTTTTGACAACATTGCTGAATCACTGTAGCAGGGCTGTAACCTTGCGACAATGTTACAGAAATGTTCCAAGAACATTGAGCAGGAGAGCACTGGAAAGTTTCAGTCTTGTTCTTCCACAGAATGCATGCATCAATTATTTATCAAAATACTGAGAAAATCAAGTCAAAATCAATCAGATATTAAGGTGGAAAGGCTCGATACCATATGAAACATGAAACAATTTATTTAATTGATTCATTTTCACATTATTCATCTCTCAGAAAAAATACACTTACACTGTTAAATAAAATGAAAACATACATTTTTAAAGACCAATGGCAAGGATTTGAATGTTTTATCTAACATGTAGATCCTTCCCTTCTTCTAAAAATATTAGCGACCTGTTTGTCGCAGTAGGGGAACGTTTTAGGACCACTGAGTTCTGTAAACAATGGAAGGGAATTCAGTTTTAATTTTGTGCATCTTTTTCACGGCCGTTTTCTTTTTTTTTTTTTTTTTTTAACTTTCCTTCCGTTTTTATTTAGAGCTTGTCACAGTTAACCTCCGGCAGTAGGTCCTACAAAGGTTGTGTTTTTACTGTCTGAAAATGTAGGCAAACTTTTTAAATTTTGTCAGTTTCTTTTGTCTGGCATGACACAGTGTTGATTCTGTTTGCATATTTAGTCATTTAATTTACATCTCTGTTTCAGAACACCACTTGTAACCCAAACCTCAGCATTTGATAACATGGTAAATGACCAAGAGGGAGGGGCCATACAAAACACAGATTTTTTCCCTCATTAAAACCCCACCCTATACTACTGAGCCTAATAAACCTTATATAGGAGTGAAGAAGATGAGAGATATTGAATTTTAGAAAGCCTTTGAATGCAAAAACAAATGCATTATCATTCAGGTTGCATATCCTCAATGAAATCAATGATTTTGGGGAAAACAAAGTGGTATGCTTGCATTTGTAGCTGCTAAGAAGACAAAGATATTTCCAGTCAGGAGAAAAAAAATCTTGTTTTTTTGTCTCAGACAAAAATTGAAGATTTGCACGGTGCATCCCCAAATAAAGGTAAAAGCAAAGTAAAACAGATGGATTTCTAATTTTGTGTTCAACAGCAATGTAAAGCAGATTACTTTCTCCTTCTGCATCCAATATCATTATACAGCACAGACATTTCTAGTTCAACACCTATGCAAATCAGAAATAAATCTGTAGTTTCACATTTTAGCTGCAGTAGGTGGCAACACCGGATTTCCTGTTTACTGTATGTGGAGGGAGGCTACTGCTGGCTGAATGAACAGCTTCAGTACAGCTTGGCGCTGGAGGAGGAGAGAACAAAGTCAGGTGATGCCAAAATCCTTTATCCAACTGCAGTGCACATTGTCATTCAGTCTGAGTGGAGGATTTAAGAATTTTAATTTCCATATCTTGCACATCGTATTTTACATCTTTTTTTCGTTCTTTGTTTCAAACAATCCTCAAATTGTGCAAAATGAAAAAAACTTCTTTGAATTTTTTTGCTCGAACTTAAAAACAAAGGACATTACAATTGAACTGCGAATTTGTTACAGGTAAAATGAATTTGCTGCGCCAGCCATTAGAAATGCTCTGTACTGTCGAGCACTAATGCTGTTGAATGGACACAGTTCCCATCCCCCTTTGCCTTGTAATGTCGGCTCTGTAATTAGTGTGATACTTTTCTCAATGTCGTGTGGCATGGTAAACGTGAAATGAAGTGTGTTCTATTGTGGAATCTACAGCAAGCCTGATAATTTCATCACCTTACGTTCACTCTAGAAACCGTTTGCAAAAGGTGTTACAGTGTTTATTATATGGTTCATCATACAGATGTGCTGCTGGCACGGATGTCACGGAGAAGGGGATTACAGCTTTCATAAGCTGCTGGAATTTGAAAACAAACTGTCCCGTCTTTTGCACAATTCTCTCACTGCACTGAAATTACTGTTTTCCAGGATTTTTTCATCTTGTCAGTTCATGTAAAGGAACCAGATTTATTTCTGTATCTCTGCGTGTCACTGTTAAGGTGATCGTTCAAATTACCGGGTCCATCTTGTTAATCTATCAACAGTTGGTAACCATAGAAGCTGTTGTTTTAAATTTGCCTACAGAGCTAAAGGTGGACTCTGGGCAGTGATCTGCCTAATGCAGAAAAAATCTTCATCATATCTGCAATCTGACAGTATTAATAATATCTGCCCTCTCCCCCCACCCTCCCCCCAGGATACCTTCTCAGTTAATTGCTAATTAATTTGTCTAATTAAACCGGACATGAATGATAAGATTATCTAAAAAAGGAGAGACTGTAATGTTAATTCAGTTCCTATCCCACTCCTTTTCTATTTTAAAGCAATCGAAAAAACTTGGTCATTTTCCCAAAAACACTGGATTGTGTCTTGCATGTGAATGGGCAGGTGTGTCAGTACAGGAGGTGAGCTGGGCCAGACGGAGCATACCTAAATAATTATGACCGTTTTATTGTAACCTAATTGTGATAAGTCTTTCGTAGCCTTCTTTTGAAACGCTGCCAACTTCTGGATTGATTTCACGTGTTACATTGGCGTCTTGAAATTTTGTCAGCACTACTCCGTCTTCACTGCTGCTGGCATTGTATCACTAGTCCCCTGGAGAAATGGCAGCTGTGACCCATCGTGTCCTCTTGGGAAAATGCAGTTGCCGTTAATAATCTTGGGAGTCGTTCTACCAAACCGCCCTCGTCTCCCAAAGACAAAGGACTGCAATCTCACCCACCGGTTACAGAGGACTCTACACAGCGTTCCCCCTATTCAGATAAAAGCTATCCACAGCTCTGGAACCTGCGAAGAAGACCATGAGGGTGGTGCAAACGGGCGGTCTTCGTGCAGAGAGACCACATGGACCAGGCTCACTCCTGGAACTTTGGTCCACAGCACGCGGTGAAACTGCACTGACAGAGCAGAAAGGGGACAGAAAGGCTTTTATGAATTCCATAACGCGTGGAACCATTAATTCTCAACCACTGACTTGCCTGAACCAGTCAAAATCAAAAGCCTTTCAGGCTCTCCACAAAAAAAAACGGTGATTTACTGATAACACATGATAGTTCCACTTGTTTTGGGATTCATGACGCCTAATTCTCCCATCACTAGGGACAGCTACAGACCTAATGTGGCTTTATCCTCATACGTCTGTCCAACCCAATATTTCTCAGAAAACCTCTGCCCCTGCTGTTTTGCTCATCTCCAGTGGATGCTGCTGTCCTACATTACAAAGTGCGCCTATGCCTGCAGCTTGCAAAGACCTGAATCCCGGGGTTTTGATTGTAGAGTATCCGGAGGTGTTCTTATGCATGACTAGCGATATTGAAATGCAAACTGCGACGTGGCTCACAGCGTCTCGCGGGCTCCAGATGGGAGATGTACCTGACAGCCTAGTTCAGAAAACTGCACGTTTTCTTGTACGCTGCGTACCTGGAGACACTCACACTCTGCTGCCTTGGAAACAAACGCTTCGCCCTACATGTGAGGTGAAACAAGTAAGAGTACAAATCGACAAGCATGTTCTGGGTGGGGTGCTCAGGCCTCACCATTAATGAAAGAGCAGCACACTGCCCCCACTTTCATACACGTTTTTTTTTTTTTTTTACAATAACACATTTTTTGAGGATTCAGTTTCACCGGAGGTTGGTTCCCGGTTCAGAATATTAAAAGGGGCAGAAAACATGTTCAAATCATTGTTCTAGGAGTTAAGTCTGTACTGCTCCCCTATATTTGCCAGCCAAAGTCCCACAAATAATCAGCCTAAAATTTTTTTTCTTTTCAGTTCTAGCTGTAAGGTGACTTATGTTTTACACTGACCGAACCAAGCTGAATGATTCTGGGGAGGGGGGTTTGGTGGCCCTTCACCTTCATCATCCATTAGGTGAGAGTGTCAGACTCTGGGTCAAAGTATCAGGCAATGGAGGAGTCTGCTCTGTTTCCTAGAGTTCCCCCTCCCTCTGCGCCCTACGCCTCACAGCTTCTGCTGCGCCGAGACGCCCTTCCAGTAGTCGAGGATGTCGTGCAGGTCCTCGCCCTTGGCAAACTGGACCTTCTTTCGCAGGGCGTTCCCCGCCGTCACGTAGCACGCCTCCTCCCGGGGGCTCTTCTTGTAGGGGCGGAACCGCTCCCAGATCTTCAGCGTGTTTTCGGAGGAGTACTCGGGGCTGGAGGAGTACCCGGAGTAGTTGTGGTGCCGGGGCGAGAGCTGGGAGTAAGAGGTAGCGTCCCTCTTGGTGCGGGTGAGAGGCTTGAGGAAGGAGGCCCTCTGGCCGGGGGATTCGGTGGAGCCCTCGTAGTAGAGGGCAGGGAAGGAGTGGCGGTGCTCCGCACAGTGGTAGTCTGGGTGCACCTCCAGGTGCTGCTGAGCACCACTGCCCGCTCCACCTCCACCTCCTCCACCACCACCGCCTCCACCTCCACCAGCCCCCACCAGAGGAAGCCTCTCCAAGGGCTCCCCGCACCCGACTGGGCTGCCCTTCTCCGGGTACTTGCACGGATCCGGGCTGCGGGGCTCGGGCACGTCCAGGCTAAAGACCCGGGTGCTTTTGATGGAGCCGCCCGAGGAGGTGCTACATTGCTTTTTCATGGAGCCCAGCACCATCACCGCGGCATCGGCGCTCATCTGCTTCTGCAGGGGTTGGATGGCCGTGGCGGGTGGAGGGGGGCGGTAGGGGGGTGAGACGAAACCCCCGCCGCTGATCCCAGGCCGCTCGGACATTGGCAGGGAGAAGGGGAGAGGGGGTGGAGGGGGTATTTTTGGGGAAGCCAGGACCTGACACCCCTCTGTGACGCCAGAGGAGAGGGGGATCAGCCCCCTAGTGAGGGAGGAGGCGCTGGTGGGTGGGGGTGAGGTGGGGTTCGCCATGGTGGTGGCCGCGGCCGCAGCGGCCGCCACCGCAGCCGAGTCTAGTTTGAGAGCGTCGATGCAGTTGTTGATGATCTGGTTGACCTTGTCCACCTCCATGGCGATGGTGGAGATCTCAGAGGCCGAGCCTCGACCCTCGTCGTCGGAGTCCTCCCCGGCGTCGCTCCCATCGTCCTCCCTCAGGTCCTCCTCCCCGGCCCCCGGCACCCCTCCATCTCTCCCGCGGTCCTCCCCGGAGCCGGAGGTCCTCACGTCCATGTAGTTCCCCTTGTTGGCCGCCATGGCCTCCGAGAAGGCCGTGGCCATCTTCTCCACCTGCGGGATGGAGGACAGCCGCGACGAGCTGGTGTTGGCGGAGCTGTGCAGCATCCCCATGCTGGAGGAGGCGGAGGGCGGCAGCTTGCTGTGGTGGTGGTGGTGGTGGTGCGACTGGTCGTGGTGCTTCTGCACCGTGGAGGGTTCCCCGGCCGCGGCCACCACCGCCGCCGCCTCCGGCCCGTACCGCATCTCCAGTATGGTCTTCTTGACACAGATGGACTTCTGCTTCTCCTCCTGCATGCGCCGACGGCGCAGGCAGTAGTAGACCAGCCCCAGGATTACCACCATGCCGAACAGGCAGCCCAGGATGGTCATGATGTAGTGGGTCGTGGTGGAGGGGCTGGGGCGGATATCGTCAGGGTTCTGCATGCGGGTGGCGAAGAAGAGGCACGTGTGGTTGTAGCGCTGGGAGTTGCGGATGGAGGCCACGCAGAAGGTGTAGTTGGTGTGGGCCTTGAGCTTGTTGAGCGTGATCATCTCCTTCTTGTTCTTGAGGTTCATGACGTCGGACACGTAGCTGTTGTTGTACTGCACCAGGATGTACATCTTGCTGTAGGGGCGGGGGATCTGCACCAGCAGGGAGGCCGAGGAGAGGGAGACGTGCTGCAGCTTGATGCTGGGGCTGTACGAGGGGTCCGTGGAGGAGGACGAGGTGGTGGGCTGGTGGTAGGGCCCGATTCTGTCCGACATGTCCGGCCCCAGGCCCGAGGCGTCGGAGTCCGGCGGGAGGGAGGTCATGCCGGGGATCAGCACACCGTCCCGGCACATGGAGGAGAGGATGGCCCTGGCATTGCGCCCGTGGCCCGCCACGGGGCTCAGCAAGGGGAACCCGAAAAGCTCCCGGGGCGTCTCGCACTGCAGCCGGTCGTAGGTGTGGGTGACGTTGTTGAAGGCCTCCAGCCAGGTGAGGAAGCTGTAGAGCTCGCAGCCGCAGTGGAAGGGGTTGCCCGCCAGCTCGCACACCATCAGCCGGGTGAGGCTGGTGAAGGTGGCCGGGTCCAGGCGGGCCAGCTTGTTGGAGGACAGGTCCAGGCTGCTGAGGCTGGGGCACTCCCAGAATGCATTGGTGGAGATGACCTCGATCAGGTTGTGCTGCAGGAAGAGGCACTGCATGCGGCCCAGCCCCCGCAGCATGCCCTCCGTCAGGTTGGTCAGCTTGTTGTAGCCCAGCTGCAGCACCTGCAGGTTGGCCTGCCCGGCGAAGGCCCCGTCCTCGATGTAGGCGATCTCGTTCTTGGTCAGGTTGAGGTCGGTCAGGTTGGTGAAGCGGCTCAGCGAGGTGAAGAAGACGGCCTTCAGCTTGTTCTCGTTCAGCCGCAGGTCGTGCACCGTGTTGTTGATGTGCTGGGGGATGGTCTCGTACGGCGGCTGGTTCTGGCTGCAGATGGCCAGCCACACGTAGCCCTTGTCCCCCTCGATGAGCCAGCAGTCGCCCCGCACCTCAGCCGGCAGGCGGAGGAGGAAAAGCAGGGGGAGGAGAGGGAGGAGGAAGGTGGAGGGGGAGGGAATCGGGAGGGAGGGGATACGAAACAAGTGGCACATTATGGGAGGAAAGGGGCAAGTAATTATTTCGATAAAAGGAGCTGAAAGAGGGAAAAAAAGGATAGATCTGACTGAGATTAAATCCAAGGAAAGAGAGAGAGGGGCACAGAGGCTAGGAGGAGGAGACTGAGGAGTCAGGGCAGCGTTTGAAGTTAAAGGGCTTCTCCAAGGTGATCACAGCTGCAGAAACAGCAGGGAAGCTAGCACAGTCCCCATTTTAGGTCGTCCCTGGTTGGCCTACGGTGTTGGGCAGCGCAGCGCTGGCACATGGCTCCGCCTTGTCTCTTCCACTGTCCCGCGCAGATGGAGTCTCGGCAACGTCCCACGTCGGGCGGGTGAACCTATAAAGGTGAGCGCAAGAGACATATTAAGAATGATCAAAGTCAGCTGAAGACAGTTTAAACCACATAAGCGATCTCTTTGGGCAGACATCAGATCAAAACTTTCATCCACATCGTAATTATTCCAACAACCAGATTTTCTGTTCGCAAGGTATTTTATGCCACTGCTGGGCTGTCAGTCTCTGAGGTCCTAATGGGAAGGTTTTAAAGTGAAGACAAGGTTTTAAAATGAGCAGGAGCTTGGACTGAATCCAGACTTTACTCTCACTATTAATATTATCCATTTCATAACCAACAGATTGCATTAATAATAAAACATTTTGTAATAAGAAGATACATCAGATGTATTGTACATTTAAGAAGCATTGAAAATAAGCAAACAACAACTATGACAGAAATCATAATCTTAATAATTGTACTAATAATTGCCAGGATCCATTATAATAACCAGCGACTGAATCTGAAATGATTACAGATTTTGTTTGTTGTTCTTTGTCTCTATCTGAAGACGCTTTATGTAAATTCAAACTGATTTATCAGTCACACAAGGATATATATATATATATATATTCAAAATACAGTTAAATATTTCAGACAGGCCACAAAAATATATTTCATTAACAAATTTGTTGTGTGTACGTAATTGAGAAATATGTCTTGGAAAAACACAAACATCTATATATATATACACACACACAAACACACACAAATTATATATTGACATATATTTGTTTGCATGTATTTGGAATGTGTTGCAAAGCAACCATTCCTGTATTGGAATGGTAGGATTGTTCCAAGGTCTACTTTTTTATCACTCAGTGGGCAGAATCAGCACTCCCGCTTTGAACTAGTGTTCCAACACTCTCTAAAATTAAGGATTTGCCAAAACACACAGTAGATATAATTTGACTCTCTCAGGGTTCTAGTAAAATTCTGCAACATCTTAAAAAAAGTTTAGTTATTGGAGTTTAGTTATTAGATTCATACAAAAATGGTTACATCCCAAGGACCCTGGTATAACTAGTGGGAGTCTTTCTTTTAATCAGCTCTCTTTTGGCGATTATAATTTTGACGAAACACAATTGCTTATTCATGACCGCTGAGATCTGTAGCATATAAATCATCTTGTTCAGAAAAGAGAGGAATGAAATAATGACTCAGCGATTTCCACTGCAAAGCCTTAATGAGCCTCTTAATATTTAGCCACCAAGCGTCTGTAGTAAAACAATGCCTATTACATAACTGCTGTTGAGAGAGAGGAACAAACGAATATAAAAATTTTCATTAATAACATATGTATTGTGAATGGCTACCTCACACTAGTGTCTGTTTACAGTATATGAAATTCTCTGTGTATGACTCAATGTTTGGACAGCATTCTAATGAAGAAGTGGAGTGCTTTGTATTATGGCTGATTGTCTAATCTTTTTTTTTTTTGGTCAATAGCTTTGGTTTAGAATCTAATTCCTTGGGTTACTGTGACGTCCGCACATGGTGATGTGCTAGATAATGCAGTTTTAGGTGTTTATTGTCTCTTGCCATCCATGGCTTTATTGTCCCTTTGTGGTTTGACAGAGCTGGAAAACAAATTGCGTTTGACTGAAACTGCGAGTTTCTGTGTTCCCATATCTCCTGTGGCACTCTTCAAAGGGGAACTTTGTGGGGAACTTTGTGTACTGAAATTCTACCAGTTTATGACCATACTTGACCTGAAATTGTAGAGTATTACTGTACATTTTGAGAGAAAAAAAAACCAGATAGAAAGACGGTCAGAATTTAATGACACACTCAACGATTTACTTGGTTGTCATTCCTGAGCTGCAACTTAAAAGCATAACCTGACTCCTTGCAAAACATCAATTATTTTGTGATGCAGATGCACAAAAGTGAAAGTGGAAAAATGGATAAGATGATAAATGAGTAATAATGTCTAATAAGCTCAGCGCCAAGTTAAGGGCTTATGCATGTTCAAATGTGGACATTTGTAACTCTGTCCTTTATGTACCTTCTCTCATGCCACTTTATTAGACGCACTTCATAGTTGCTCTGGATAGGAGCATCTGTCAGATGACACAAATGTAAATGTAAAATGTGTATTGCTTAGCAGAGACTGTGCTGCCCAGATCCAGAACACTCAAAGCTCTCTTCATTTGCCATTCCCACAGTTTAACACAATCAGCACTACTCGTGTGTCAGAGTGTATCTTTCATAGCCGCTACGCTGCCACGCTGCCATTTGTCTCCTTGCCCATTTCTCCCTCATAAGCGGGGCTGAATTTGCGAGGCGGTTCAAACCACATCAAGGGACACATCATTAACCACTCAGTAGGCTGAGTGATAATTCCTATTTTTCCATGTAACACAGAAAAAAACAAAGATGCACAGTCACCCATGAGCCACAGACAAAATATGGAGCCGGGTTCTGATTTTATTCAGCGTGTACTGTAAACGCAAGGTAAATTTTTCACAGCGACACAGTAATACAGCGGACACCCTTCGTTCCTGCAAGACAATAAAAATGAGAAACTCCCTTTGAGAAACAGGGTCAATTTCATTGCTCAGTTCCCTCTCCACTTAGGATACACCTCATTTAGCTCGGGTCAATTCTCATTCAAGGCACACGCGCACCAAATACCAATCCAGTTCCGATTCCAGTCAGGCTGTGATCCCCATTGAATTTGACAATTCATTTCTGGCATTAAAGGCAATCAATTTGGCATCGACTCGATGTCATTTTCACATTACCCACTCCCGCACATAAATGTACCATCCATGGTGGTTTAGCTCCGTCTACGCCAAATTCCTATTGGCAGGTAAAATGATATGATGATATTGATGTGTTTATTAGCTATTACTTAAAACTGCTTAAAACTTTATCTGTTTTTTTGTTAAATTATGTAAGCAGCTTGGCCCAACAAAAATGGTTTTCCTTTCTAAGTTCAAGTAGCTAGCAGTAAACAGAAATCAAAACGCCAATGTTTAAAAGTGAGAGGAATAATTTGGCACAAGTACAGGTGCTTCTTCACTGGCAACCAATGTCCCTTATTAATTCCATTTTTAAATGATGCAATGAATAGTATTATGCATGCACTGCAAGCATGATTGCACATTAGTGTAAGTGCACATGTCTACATATGTGTGCATGCATGCAAATTTATTTGTGAGGAAGCCGTGCATATTTGCAAATATATTTCTGTGCGCACGTGTGTGTGTGTGTGTGTGTGCAATACAATAATGCTGGCCACAGATCAGAGCGGTTTAGGTAATGCAGGCAGAGATGAATTCAGATGCTCCCTCTGTCTTTGTGTCAGATCGTTTCAGCCTCTTCTGCCTTGTCCCTCATTTCAGCACACTAGAGTGCTGATCTAATTAAATGCTCCACATAGTAGACCCCAAAGGAATGTTTAATTAGCGTTGGATCTACGTTGGGGAGGTCTGCCCTAGTGAGGGAAAGGAGGATGGGGGATAGAACTGAAGACTGGGAGACACACAGTAGTAATGAGTAGAGAGCAGTTTTCGCTCTCTTTCGGCTCACACTGCTGCTGTGAAACTGTAGGCATGTTACAAGGGGGGTTACGATGTGTGGGATCTCCGCTGGGCCTCACGTGTACACTACATCTCGCTTTTGCGAAACTGTGCAGAAACTTTGAACCACCCGTAGAAATGCGTTCATTAGAACTTTGCTTGTTATTCTGAAAAATGAAAAAAAAAAGAACCTGCACACACAAAAAAAAAAAATAGCTGCAAAGCTTTGCAACACCCACTCTATCTCACTCTCTTTGGCAGTGTTTGCCTGAGTGGCCTCTGCGCAAGAAACAAATTAATACATACGACGGGGTGACACAATCAGAGCGCTTTCTGCAGATCGCGTCCTTATCACCTCCACCTGAGCTTTTTTTGTGCCGCGGTGAAAGCGGGGCCGAGCGTCGCCACAATGCCGGGGATTTCATGAGAGCCCTGAAGCAGGAGAGATGATGCAAATTACAGCTTTTCAAAGCGAGCACAGCATCAGCTGTAACTACGCAGTCTCTCGCGCTTCATCTCAGCATGTCTTAGAATACCAATGCAGTCCCTCCCCTTCCCACGTGACTTTTACAGTCTCAGCCAGAATTAGTATGATTATTGATTGATTCATACGCTTACATTTGCTACTATCCACAGCTGGATACATCTACCGAAGCACGTCAGGTTAAGCGACCTGCATGGGATTTGACCCCTCACCCTTCTGGTTGCAAAGCCTTTGCTCCTCAAGTACTGTAACATGCTGCCCCCCAGAAGGAGACAGGACAACACAGGCTGGAGTCCTGAGAACCCCAGAGGAGCAAACCCTTCTGTCACTGACCAGTCAGACGAAAAATAGCACACCTGAACGAAAAGCGCAGTGATAGGCACCCCACGCTGTTGCCAGATTGTGGTAAAAGATCCTCTTAAAATGTGAAAAGCGCTCAGAGTTCCTCTCTCAAAGATCACCAGCTGTGCAACAAACTGCTGCCTGGCAATGTGAGCACCACCTATTTACGGGCACTGCTCATCGTGTGCAGAAATTTGCGATGCAAACTCATTGCATTCTGTTTAAAGTTTACAGGCGTAATAGTACAGGCATTTCAGTATCTCAATGCAAAAAAAAAAGAAATAGTAGACAGAGGCATCCCCAGGCTACAGTATGGTTGACCGGACCGATGCATGTCTGAATCGGCGAAAAGCGCATCACTGGAGTTTGCAAAGAACAAGGTCAATGGGGCCTTGAACCCTTCGACCCTCCCAGTCATGGGCTCAAAGCCCGAGTCACTTCTCTTGCGCTGACCTCATCAGCGGGGGCTGCAGGCGGTCAGTAACACTGATATGGGCCGACGCGGGATTCGGCCATCTCCACGGCCGCTCTGATTCAACCAGCCCCCCCCCGCAAGACTCCGGGCGTCCGGCAAGCCCATTTGCGGCTGGGTCCGGGGAGCTATCCAGCACCGCACAACATCTGCTGCTGGTCTATCGCCAGAGCTTATATTAAGAGCAAAGATAAGCCGCTATTGTTGGCGTCACGGACCATCCACAGTAACTCTAGAAGCAGAGCGGCAGTTTTATTTCACTGGGCCTCCGCTGCTCAGCTAACGCGGTGCTTGTTCCCTCGGTTTCTCCGTCACCGTTTAAAACCGGGATGATCCTGACGGTTCTGAAGGGACCCGAAAAATTCATCAGAGCAGCCCAACTGCCAGCCCAACCTCCCTCCTACACCCCCCCCACGCCCCGCCCAATCCCTGATGCGATTGTAAGCCTCGGGGCTTTTCCCGTGATGGAGTCACTCATTTACATGCAGTGCTGCGGAGAGCTCTGTCTGCTGAACACTTTGAAGGAACATGACAAACCCAGCTACGACGAGGGGCGGCTCCTCGGGGCCCATTCCGCTGGCGGGCAGCGGGGGGATTGCGGCTTTGATGGTGATGTGATGGTACCGCTCCCCCCCCAGAGAATCATCTTCGCTTTAAAGTGCCACTTACAGCTCGCAAAGGTACACAAAGGCCCAGAGCAGCCCCCCCGTCTTTCACACCTTATTCCCGCTGCTGAGATGCGTACGTGCACACAAACACAGATATGCATGCAAACAGACACACACACACACACACACACAGATTTACACATGCAGACATGCACGCACATGTGCACACAAACATACACATATGCCCACACACATACAGACACACATACCTGCACACACACAAACACGCACACACGCGCACACACACACACACACACACACATGCGCGTACACACACACAAACACACACAAACACACACACACGCACACACACGCACACACACGCACACACACGCACACGCACACACGCGCGCACGCGTACACACATGCCTCACACCTGGGACTCCCCTTCGCAGCAGGAGTGCTCTCCAGGGAAGCACACGGCTCTCGTCCTCCTAATTATCCCAAATTAATTACTGCATCGCAGGCCTTTAATGGTCTACTGCACCAGGTTTCATCGCCTGCCTGGAGGCGGTTTCTGCTGGTTGAATAAAATATGATAGGATGGCTAGCTGCCACTCAGATACTGGGAAGGAAGCATGCCTCTAAACCTGCCTTCACAGCTTTTCTTTGAGTCTGTTGTCTTTTAGATCTCTGACAGCAGCTTGAGGTTTTTGAAGGTACTGAGGTGTTGCTTTCTTCCTCTTCAGTAGCTGATTTTCTGCACAGGAGAGGGTTTAGCGAAATCAACAACTTCTCACAGAGAAATGAAGTACCAAAGCAATATCCATGCGTCGACGGAACACAGGAAATGGGTTACAGTAGACTCTGGGCTTCATTGAGCGGTGTAGATGGTGGTCAGTCATGCATACGGCTGGATTTCATGCCATGTTTCAATGCTTTTCCCCCCACAGGAAGAGGAAGTGATGCGATAGAGTGAAGTGTACAAGGGCCCTGGGCCAAATGGTGCTGCTGACCTGTCCGCTAATCGTTCAAAGTCAGAACCAGTGTCCGGTGACAGCTCTGTTTTTTTTTTTTTTTTAGCCAAAGGACTGTTTGGCAATGAGGCGCTAGACTCTGAAATGAGTACACGTTAAACAGAGCAAGGCTTACAATTCAGCCAGGCCTTCCACTGCCCGTAAATCCATTTTTTAAGTTTCTTTGGTAATCCCCCAGGACGGGAAAAAAAGAATTTGTCCTGAAGATGAAATCTGATTCATTCCCAGCATCTCTCACCCCAGACAGCCAGCGAGGACAATGCTACGAGCTACCCCAAGAGCCAATGAGCACGGTCATCTCCTCTGATAAGCACAGAGGAAAAGAAACTGCCACAATCTTGCCTTGGCCCTGAAGGAGTTAGCACCCCCTACACGCGCATGCGCGCACACACACACACACTCACATACATATACACACACTGTACACTACACACACACACTCTCACACACTCACACACACTGCACAACACTACACACAAACTGTCTCAAACTCATACACAGACACATACACAGACACAGACACACACACACACACACACACACACACACACACACACACACACACTCACGCACAGACACACACACACACACTCATGCACAGACACACTCACACACACACACACACACACACACACACACACACACACACTGCACAACACTACACACACACACTTTCCCACACTCTCACACACTCACGCACAGACAGACACACTCACGCACAGACACACACACACAGACACACACACTCATGCACAGACACACTCTCACACACTCACACACACTGCACAACACTACACACAAACTGTCTCAAACTCACACACACACACAGACACAGACACACACACACACACACACTCACTCACGCACAGACACACACACACACACTCATGCACAGACACACTCACACACACACACACACACACACACACACACACACACACTGCACAACACTACACACACACACTTTCCCACACTCTCACACACTCTCCTGTCTCTGCTCAGTGCGAGGGCAGGGCTGAGCTGTCTGGAGCCGTGGCAGATCAGCGGGAGGCTGCGTGTCTCAGTGACAGTCACCATGTGTGCCGTGGTGGAGCAGAGCAGGCCTGGTGGCAGAAGATTTAAATAGCGATGGCCTTTTCATTTTTCCCCCCCCCATCTCTTTTCCTTTCTTTCCTTTTCTTTAAAAGAGCTGCTCCGGGGGAACCTCGAGCGGAGGACGAGACGCCGCTCCTGATACCGTTAGCTGCGCATTTAAGGAGCGATTCGCATGACTCCTGAAGTGTTTACCCCGACACCGACTGCGACAGCCTCCAGCTATACATCACTCGCTCTGTCTCTGCGGCGAGCGCTTTACATGTGTTCAGGCGTATCCCCGCACGCGTGCATATGTGCTAACGCCAGCACTCTCCCTACTCCCAGCCTGCTGAAGGGGCATGTCCCTCTGGAGCTGGAACACTCAGGGACAGGCGGAGGTCACGGCGGTGTGGCTTCTTGCATTCCGTCAGAACCCGTCAGAGAGACCGCTCTGACCTTCCACGCCTACACGCTCGGCGCAAAAAGGGCCCGAGAGGAGCCGTAGTGAGGGTGCACGGGGACAGAGCTTTAAGCTCTCACGCAGCGTCAGCCAACCACTAACGACCAGCTCCCTCAGCTTGCCTCAGCGCTGCGTTCTGAACGCCCTGCTGCGTAAAGCGCTGTTCCAAACGCAGGCCGAACAGACTGATTAGTCTGGGCTGGCTAACCTCACTGAGGAAAAGCAGCAAACCTGAAAATGCCCGCCCCCCCTCTTTTCTCATTACTATTGTCCTGTTACGACAAAACAAAAACCAATAACCCACAGCTACGGTATTAAACCACAGACGGCAAGATCCATCTATAACACCTCATTCATAAACCTTACGGTAAATAAAACATGCTGCAGACAGAGGACCAAAGGGATTTTGAACGAATGTTGTGAATAGGACTGAAATATATATTATTACTAATAGTGCTATCACAGTCCTCCATCTGCAACACAAACAGTAAAGGTGTGCATAATTCAAAACTCAGGCTATTCAGCCCAGCTATTCCGCCTATAGCGCTGACTGCATCTATCACTGTGTCAAGCCCGGTCTCGGGCAATCCAAGGGTCCACACTTTCATTACAAGTTCTGCTATTCCATGCATTAATAACTATGTGAAAAACCTATTCTAGCTCTCCCAATACAGAATATTCAAGTATCTGAACCTCGCCTCTCCCCCTCCCAAGAGCTGTATAAAACATAAATAATGACTCACAGCAAAGACATCTGTGTTCTCTCACACTTTCAAGCACAAAAATTAATAATATCAATAAATTATGTTATGTTACGAAGGGACCTTCTTTTTGAAGGCTTGACTTCATGAATATTGATGATAAATAATTAAATTGGGGTTTTCTTGATTGTTTTTCGTTGATTAGCAAGCAGTCAGACGCTCATCCAAGTAATGGTGATTGGTGATTATTATGACTGATTTTAAACACTCAGCCAGGCAATTTATCTCTAATACACAGTTCTTCGCTCTGTCAGATTATACCTCTGTATTTGGTGGTATTGTATTGTCATACCAGCAAAAATACCATTCACAGCTGTCTTTCAAAATGGAAAATAGATCCTAAATTGAAATACTGAAACAGTTTATGTCTCTTGTTACGAGCATCTGACAAGTGGGCCGGGCAGGCCATCTGTAGTGGCTCTCCACTGTCAATAACACAGGAGGGCTGATTTTCACAATAGATTTCGGTTTCAAAGCAGCTGGCGGTGTCTTTGGAATCGTGCACGTCTGGAAACGTGCGCACAATGTTTGTGAATAATAGACGAGCACGAGGGAGGCAGGGATAGATTATTCATGCGTGAATGATGAATATTCCATAAGCACGATCGGGACCTCGCTCATGACGTCTAGGATCTAAGGAACATCTAGGAACGTCACTCCGCTAGAAAGTACAAGAGCAATGAAAACGAGCCCTATAAAAACACGCTTTATGGATCTAAGCGAAGAGCGCCTCCTCCGCATAATAAAATGGGGAACAATGAACAACATTATTATTGTAACTGTTTTTTTTTCCCCACTTTGGTTTGCTTTCTAAGAGAAAGGTAAGGGAGGAGGGGTAAAGAAAACAGTTGTGTTATTCGCAGCACACCCAGCTGGTGAGAGCACACTGTGAACTCCGCCTTTCTTCCTGGTCCGGCCGAGGAGTTTCCGTTTAAACCGAAGGTCGTGGGTCCAGCGACAGAACTCCACGTTCCCCGATGCAGGGACAGAGCCCTGAGGGCAAATGAGAGGGGCGCGTTTCATCTCAGTTTCGTGCTGCATCTTTGCTTCGGGGCTGTATGTTGCACATCACGGTTCTGTCCCGCTGCTTCTTTCAGCCTTTTGGCTTCATTCACAGCCAAAGAACATCCAGGTAAACATTCAGCCGTGTCAGCTGAAACGGCGTGAGGTTCTCTGGCAAGAAGCTCCTTTTCAGGAGACTCGGGTGACGTACTCGGCCGGGGGACGGCGGCTCGCCTGTGTCATTAGCTCGGGAGGGGGGGGTTACGGCGGGGCTCAGGTTCGAGCGCCGGGGCCCCGTCTGGAGACGGCGCAGATCAGCAGGAAGTTGCGTGCCTCCGCCTGGCAGCCAGCGAGTCTCTCCCGCCAGGAAGCAGCGTGAGTTCGGCGGCGGAGCGCTCCGCGGTTGACGGTTTAATTTTCTGACAGTCCAAAGGACTCCTCCGCACCGGGAGCTGCGATTGCGCTGGAACAACCTGCCAGGATTTACCGTGGGATCAGTGCCTCTGGGTTTCTCCGAGAAACAAGTTCAACACATTAGAGTCTATCTACAGAAGCAGAGGACGAGATAAAACGAGCCGAATTGTCTGTTCTCATCATTAAACTTTGCAGCGCATTTTTCCCTGAGAGTCTCCGATTCTCATGCGATACTGACGCTGATCTTCTTCAGGACTGGCTTCCCATTGTCACTTTAACATGGGATCAGGCTTCCTAACATCAGATCGTATTCTTTTAGGATATTTTGCTTGTGTCTGCAGACACTAAAAAAAACTGCTTCAACAGCACCACATAACTCCAGGCATATGTACCAATCAAACGTTGAACAAATTACCACCTAAGTGATTACCTGCGCATTTGGTTTATAGCTGTCTAAAAAGTGGAACTTAATGAATTGCAAACCTTTTTCTTCTTAATTGAAAATTTACAGTTTATAGTCTTAATGTCAGGTTCACAAACCAATATCTTGATCAATTCCAAGAGGAATTTCCCATGGTTCCCTTTTATTAGGGGTCTGTGTTTTCTGTTCAGACACACAGTAGACAGGTAAGGGAGTAGGGTGATAGGTGTTTTAAATTATGCCGGTGGGTGCCATTAGCTGCCGTGCACAGCTTCCCAAGTGCACCGCAGCTCTGTGTGAAATCATTACCCAAAAAAACAAAGGAGACAAGAACGAGTGAGTGCGTTGTGCTGTGAGCTGTGTGCTCTGAGCTATGTTCTGGGTGATCTGAGCTGTGTGCTATGAGCTGCAGAGATGTGCCGTATGAGCTGTGTGCTGTGTGATCTGAGCTGTGTGCTGTGAGCTGCAGTGGTGTGCCGTATGAGCTGTGTGTGTGGAGCTGTGCGCTGTGAGCTGCAGAGGTATGCTCTATGAGCTGTGTGTGTGGAGCTGTGTGCTATGAGCAGTGTGCTGTGTGATCTGAGCTGTGTGCTGTGAGCTGCAGTGGTGTGCCGTATGAGCTGTGTGTGTGGAGCTGTGTGCTGTGAGCTACGTGCTGTGAGGTAAGTGCAGTATTCCGTGACCTGTGTTCTGTGAGCTGTGTGCTGTTAACTGCGTGCTATGAGCGAGTGCTGTGTCTTGTGAGCTGTGTGCTGTTAACTGCGTGCTATGAGCGTGTGCTGTGTCTTGTGAGCTGTGTGCTGTTAACTGCGTGCTATGAGCGTGTGCTGTGTCTTGTGAGCTGTGTGCTGTTAACTGCGTGCTATGAGCGTGTGCTGTGTCTTGTGAGCTGTGTGCTGTTAACTGCGTGCTATGAGCGAGTGCTGTGTCTTGTGAGCTGTGTGCTGTTAACTGCGTGCTATGAGCGTGTGCTGTGTCCTGTGAGCTGTGTGCTGTGAGCTCTATGCCGTTTGCCGCAGAGCCTAACCCCACAACAAACTCACTGCATGCATAACCACCTTAAAACGGAACACCTCTGCAAAACAAAGCTGCTAAGACGAAACGCAAACAACTCTGCAGGCAGGAGCCATAAAACGCATCTCACCCCTGACTGTTTGTTTTCCGCTGTACACTCAATGTTCTAATTAGCAGAACAATAGTTTCAGTCTCACGCAAGCTGGTAAAGCAAGATGTTGTTATACTCCCAAAGACAATTATCTGTTGAATTATGTTATCCTCTCTCACAGTAGTAGACCCACCTAGGCCCCCTTGATACTATCTCATTCTGACTCATCGATTGCAACTCCTCTTATCATTCAAGACTGAACAACAGGACATCCAGGGCGACACTGTACAAAAAATGCATCCGAGGCGGTCACCCCCAAACCTAAACCAAACGCATACCAGCTATACTCATGCCCACTTAAGTAAATACACTATAAATACTGCATATTCTACAATATGTTAGAGGATGTCAGATGTTGCTTGGTGTCTATTTCTCTTTAGTCTCATGCATGTTCTTCCATAGGATGCCAGAACCATCATACACCCATCATAGTTTTGAAGTTATGACCTGTTATGGAAACAAAGTTGAAAGTTTATGATGATTTTAAAGAACACTCACTGTAGTAACTGAATAATATTTGAAGTCATTTACCCGACTCGTATTGTGTGTATTTGAACCTGAATATGTTTCTAACCATTATTTACTCCCCTGTGACGGCTGACTCCTATCTCAAAATGACAACCCATAATTAACCCATAAATAAAATATGCTCTAATCCAGGGAGAGTTCAGATTGTTTGCTCTTGTAACTAAACAGCATGCTGTTTATGGTTAGTTTGTCGCAGTGTAGCGTTGTGGTAAGGAGCAGAGCTCATAACCGAAAGGTTGCTGGTTTGATGCCCCACTGTGGAACTGCTGTTGTACCCTTGGGCAAAGTACTTACCCCAGAATTACCTCAGTAAAATATCCAGCTGTATAAATGGACATCATGTAAAAACTATAACCTATGGAAGTCACTCTGGACTCTGGTCCGCGGAATGGCAATAATGTAGTTTAAATAAGGTGTGCCGATGGCCTCTGGCTAAATTCAAACCAACAATGCAGTTGCACACTGCAAGACTGTCACCATTATTATCTTCACCCTGCAGAAGCTGGGTTTTGCTGTGTTTGTCTTTCTGTGGGTCTATTCACGTAGGTGGGCCACAGTAAGAGGGTTTTATCAGTTGCGTTAATGGGCTAAGGGGCTGTAATCTCTGATTGCAAAGGCCCAGGGCTTTGATTGCCAGCTATTGCAGAGACACACTGCGGCAGACAACACTGTCAACCACTACAATCCCACAACAGGTGCACCCAATCACAGTCCGCAAAGACTGCAGTCTAGAAGCTCCTCCAGCTCTCTAACACGCTCAAAACTGGGAGGATAAAAGGGCTTAAATTGGTACAATTAAGACAGAGATTTGTAGACTTAAGTAATTAGATGCTCTGATAGAAGGAAATCGCTCTGTACTGTGTCCACCTAGGACCATAATCAGGCACCCCCTAATATACAGCCTTCACTTCGTATGCTTCTGCTGGTCTGACTTTATTTTAAGAGCCTTTTATACTCTTCAAGAATATGTAATAATAATATTTGACCATGTATTAATAACATAAAACTTATTACTTCAAGCAATGGATAAACAGATATCCTTGGATTCAATCGATATTTTTTTACTTAAGTTTCACTTGCGAATAAATACAAGTAAATACAAGTAACTCATGCCTTTAATTTTAAATCAAATCTCAGGCCAGGTAATGATTTTACCCAAGGCAGAGTAAGCTTTGAGTGGACAGGTACCTAGATTCCCATTTAAATCACAACACAACTACCAGTCAATCAAACCAACACCACTGAAACATATGAAAGAAGTACATATTTATAACAATTTATAACAATGACCTATCATAGTATTATTTCACACTCATACTTTGGTGTCTATTACCAGATTAGTACCTGCTCACAAGATGTTGGCAGACTACTTTTAAAAATAAGCTCTACTTAATCCATCAGCTCAATGTATTTGATACAAATGTTTTTTTTAACAATATAAATAGGTCCTTGAAATACAGTGTGACCAAAGTGCTTTTGTGAGGGAGGAGGTGACGTCACCTGTCTGATGTTATCACGCCAATTTATCAGATGAGGCTCATTTGAAACGCAGCTTGCAGGGAGACATGAGAGGAGAGACATAAAGGCGAATTTTACTCAACAGAAAATCAGAGCCCTTGCCTAATGGGGGTAATACACAAATACCCCCACATTTTGATTCAACCATCAACCTAATTAGAGAGTCAATCTGCTCTGGAATTAGTTTCAAACATTCCCTCGCAGCCCAATTAAGAGAAATCTTTAAAAACGAGTGCAAACTTTAAACCGCCTCTCGGTGACAGATTTATTTTTGGTCCTCCTCGGAAAATTAGATAATTACAGAGCTATCATGTGCAGACGTTTTAAAGCTCCTCAGTGTCGGTTAGCAGACAGCATCTGAAATGTAGGTAAGGTAAGTACAAAAAAAAAATAATAATTTTTCCTCATGACTACACTTATATAAGCTGTGGATACAAACACAGAGTATATCTTGAAGGTTACCAAAATTGCACTGAAGTGCCATCCATCATTGTATGACTCTGGGCCCATATCAGTTGTTCAGTTTAAATTACAACCGACACGCTGCATTTCCTAGGTAAAGGTACAGTAGATTACAGTAGATGTTCATGTTCATTATAAAGCATTTAATGAAGTTCAGCAAATGTTTCCCGGTTGCTCTGTTTGCCGGATGCATACAGGTCAGAATGCAGATACAACGCAAGATATGAGCCGGCTCCTCCCTCACACACCGTCGACCCCGGCAGTAACTGAGGTGGGTCCTCCTCACTTCAAAGAGCAAAAAAATATGCATTCGGCTCATTCATTTTTCATTTGTAAAGCAAGGTCTGTCTTTGCCCCCGATGCATCACCTCGCCACAGACGTGCGGTGCATGAAAGCCAACGCGTAATTGGGGGAGAGGAAGACGGGGAGGGTCGGGGAGACGGTGAGGGAGATGCCCCGTTTCCTTCTCTCAGTCTCCCTCTCTCCCTCCCGGCTCCTTCTTTCATTTTCTCTCTTTCACACTGACATCTCTGTCTCTCCTTTCCCCCCCTCTCTCCCAGTCTGCCTGTACAGCCTTCCATTAAAGACTTAATCTTTTTTCTTTAAGTCCGATGAGCATATGCGCAGAACACCCCCCCCCACTCTTTCCCCTCACTCCCTCTCTCCGTCTTTCTGCACTCGCTGACCAGAATAGTAATGGAGGGGGGTGGGGGGGGAGCAGAGGTGAGTCACAGGCAGGGAGATTTGCTGTAGCAGGCAGATCTGGAGGCAGATAGGAGCAGCAGTTTGCCAACAGGGCTCTCCTGCTCGGCCGCTGATGTCGGTGGTCTTTCCCGGTGCTGTGTTTAAATAATGGGGGAAGCTGCGTGGAGAGAGGGAAACGCAGGCCAGGAAACACAAGCCATTTGTCATGATTTACCCGTGATCAGTCTGGGTGGTGCCACACTGCCGCAGAGCCTCTCTCCCTGCACCAGACCATGACGGTTTTTATCCACCCATATCTCTCTCTATCTCGCTATCTCTCTCTCCCTCTGCCTCCCCCTTTCTCTTCTCTCATTTTCCTTTTCTCTATCCCCTTCTCTCTCTTTCTGCACCTTCTCTCTGTCTCACTCTCTGCCCCCCTTCTCATGCTTCTACAGATGCATTTTATGATATCTGCTTTGACTTAATTATAATAATGAATGCCCCCTTCCCCCCTCTCCCCATTGGAAGGTTTTGCTTGGGAAGTCTATTAACTGCTGCAGTTGGCAGGTGGGCCATAGTGCACCTTGGTTTGGAACATACATTAAGAGAAAGAACCACAGATATATAGATTCACTGGGGCAGACAAGGAGTAGGGACCAGCCAGTCAGTACATTATTGCCATTTAGCAGACAATCTTATCCAGAGCATCTTACATAAATTACAATATGTGCATATTACCCATTTATACAGCTGAGGCAATTCTGGGTAAAGTACCTTGCCCAAGAGTACAGCAGTAGCGCCCCAGTGGGGAATCGAACCAGAAACCTTCTGGCTACAAGTCCTGCCCCTTACCACATTAATCCAATTAAAACATGGACTGCTGTCCACACACTGCTTTAAATGACCATAACCATGGTGATTTTTTGTAAACTGTGCAGACATCCTGACAGATGTATGGCTGGAACTTCCTGAATTCTCATATATACAGCCCCTATTTATTCTTACTCCTGATTAAATAGTAATATAAATATGAGATAAAAGAAAAAAAGAATATACTGGATCTTACTCCATGCTTAAAATATTTACAAATGTCTAACTTTAATATTAATATCATCACACAAGTCAACGGGTCACAACAAGGTCATATTGTTCCCAAATAATACATTTTTATTTCAGAAAACATGGCAGTCATTTCTCTTTAAACCCCCGTAGTTAGTATTTTGTAAATCCTCCTCTGGCATGAATCACACTTACAAGACAAAGTGTTTTATGAGCTACTGGCACTTCTGAGGGGGGATTTTTGTTCATTCTTCTTGGCAGAAACGTTCAAGATTCTTAAGATCTTTGGGTTTTTGTTTGTGAACTTGAGCTCAAACCACAAATTGTTAGTCTGGATTGAGATGTGTAAATTGAGATGTCCAGTTGCAAACATTGATTTTGTGCTCAGTTAACCATTTCTTTGTAGATCTGGATGAATGCCTTGGATTGCTGTCATGCTCAAATGTTCATTCTTGGCTCGGCTTGAGTTTTTGGCAGCACAAACCCAAGTTTTTGGCCCTAATGTACTGTTATGTGTTGGATTTACTGACTCCATCTTAAACAGGGCTTTGAGACCAGAGATATACAGTATGCATGAATGCTATCAAAAGTTAATGAGTGAAAAATGTGTTTAGCTGCCATTAAGACATTGCTTATGACCCTGGGCATGGAAGAGTATTGCACACACACCCAGACATAATAAGCAGTAGATGTTTCAAACACGGGTTTGATCAAGCATTTCCTACAAATGTGCCAGATTTTGGCAAAATTGGTATTGCTCAAATTTAATCAAGGAAGAATGAAAGAGAATGAGAAAGAGAGAAAGGGAGGGAAGAGGAGGGGAAAAGCAAACAACCCCAAATATAATTCAGAAGGAATATGGGCTTTTCTCAACATAAGCTTCACTGTTTTTATGCCAAATCTAACAGTGATGAACAGGCCCCCAGAAATATTTTTTTTATCTCATAGGCTAATAAGATATGCTTCTAATCATCATTGAAATGTTTTTGCCAAATTCAAGAGAGCTCTTGTGATTTGCTTTCAGAAGCTGCCTCTTCCTTGAAACCCAGATTCAAACACCACAATAATGCAAGCAGCTTTTGAACGGTGCTTTTTGACCATTTGCACTCTGATGATGCCAGTATGTTTTGGAGGTCACCAACTGCTGTCTTTGGATTTATGCTTGCTTTCAAAACCACTCAAGACTGCCAAGACAGTCTTCTTCCTGACAGGGCTGTCTGCATGACTTGTCACAAATTTCTTAATAATGGACACCAAAAGATGTAAGATGTAAGATCTGTGTGAATAAATATATAACCACCTCTTGGGCATTTTAATGACCACTTGTTTGAATTTTTTGAAAGCCAGCTTTATCCTTAATAATACAAACTACCAATGCATTTCTTACGTGCATTCTTTTCATACCCTAGAGAAACAGGACACCTTTGGATGCTCCTATATAGTTTCAGTATGTTTTTTTTTTTTTTTCCCTTGGATACCTACGAGCAATATTAACTTTCTCTGTGCAAGTTGAAAGTATAGTATAGCATTTCATAGCATATTATTTCTGCTCTTGTTTAATCAGGGGTGTGAATAAACATTGGAAAGCGCATTTTGTTGGAAACGGCACCACCATGTTTCCCCTCTTGACTTCCACCTTTCCTGCAGAGGACGCTCGGCCCTACGCGTTGCTGTGTACGGAGTGCCGGTGGCTGCTTTGCGCTCGCTAATTCCGGAACTTTCAAACGGGGTCATTGACCTCGAGTGGCTGGAGTGCCCCTGCCCAGAAAACCCAGGGTCGTGGGTCCAACCCCCAGATGAGCCTCGCCTTTGAAAATAATGCAGGCCACTAAAAAAGGCTCAGGCTGCCTCGGGCAGCGGAACACCACAGAGACCTGGAATAAAGGGGTCAGCCAATCACAACAGTCAACCAGACCTGGGAGACAGATTCAGGTGTGAAGGGTTTGCATGGGCTTCTCACTCACGATGGAAACCCTACGCAAAAGTGGTCATTTTTTTTTTTTTTGTCCCTCAGGAAAACTGAAGAAATGTGGAACAGACATCATGCAGTGATTACAAAACCGAACGTGAGTCACGGATGGAAAACAGGGTGGCACCGAGGTGAAGGGATTCCAGCAAGTAATCAGAATTTCATGAGCAAACAGGCTGCTGTTTTCAGTACAAATAAAATGTAAGTCACCGTGGATGAAATTTTCTGCTAAGCGCATGAAAAATGATAATCAAGCTATGAGAGGTAAAAAAAAAAGGTTTGGTCTATACTGTATGAGTCCTTGATATCTAGGATGGAGTTTTACTACTATACTCTATAGTAAAGGAACACCAATACATATGTGCCTACAGAGACATGCAGTGTTTAGAAATTGTTGATATACAGTATTTCACAGCAGCTATTATGCAGTTTTACCATTATATTATATAGCTATATTATACAGTATTATACAGTTTTGATCAGAAAGAAACTTCCCTTGAGTTAATAAAACTGGCTTTAAATCTTACAGACCACATCTGAGCAAGTTTATCACCCAATTATCTCAATTGTCACACAATGGTGTAGCAAGGCAATTGTCTTCTCTTTACATCCAGTTTTTCTATAAAATTGCTGTTTATTTGAATGAGGTATAGTCACGATTATGGAAGCATGCTGAGCCACTGAAACATGAAAAAGAGCCTTCGTTACCGATATGTCACATGATTTCTGAATGACTGGAGACGGCAGGAAAAATTGCTCTTCTAGCCTGAAGCTACTATGTTACATCCAAGAAAAATATAAGGTCATTGCTCTTCAGGAAATGAAGATCCTGAGAGCTTTATGAACAATACACACAAATGAACACTGTAAACTGCATTTTTACTTAACTTTACTGTAAACTTAACATTTTTCAGAAAGAACACTTTGGTTATGTTGTAGGTTGCTACACTGATGAGCAAATCAAGTTTACAGCTTTAAACATGAGGTGGTTTGTGCTGGTCACCAGCTTTGCTGTGCTCTTTCATCTATTTTACTACAATTTTACCAAATTCCAAATTTTCCTATTTTTCTCCTCACTCATACCCTGCCCAATGTCCTACAATTATCTGGCTGTTGATGTCATAAAATGCTAAATATGTGCTTTTATTTTACAACCAGAAGAAAGTCTTGTGTAAACCTTCTTCACACATTTGATATAACAGGCAGTAACAATAACCAGCATAAAATATATGTCAGAGCACTCAGAAACTGCCTATTCACAAGCAAGATATCTGACTCACAGCACCTTGAAATTCATTCAAACACACAGTATAAGGAGAAGACAAGGGCTCATGAATATTAATGAGCTGTACGATCCTTCCATATTTGTGTCTGTTCTGTTCCCTGTCTATATGTATAAAACTAATGTATCAATCAGTCAGTGTGTAAATACCCTCTCTGTCTGCTCATTAATATTCCTGTGTGCAGCAATTAAAAGCATGTATTGTCATGGGGTACACGGAGGAATGACAGAACACAAGGGGATTGTTTCTGAACAGTATTAATTTCTGGATTTAACCACACAAGGCCGCCATTTTATAACTATCAACACATGTTTTTTTACTCTATTTTCTCAGATTACCAGGCCATAACAGCGGTTATCAACTCATTTGCCATTAGCTGTTAATCCTTCAAATGACAATATAGAGGGAAAAAAAATCTTTTATCTGGCCTTTATCTTGCAAATCATCCTTCAGATGCACGTCCCTCCACAAGACGTTTTCTATGATCATCCTTTAAGAGGCTGCGTCGGTAATACCATTAAGCATTAAATCTGCTGGACACTGACTCTGTGCCAATGAACCAAGTGCCACATTAAGCACGCATTGCCCAGGCGCCTCCCCTGTCATGTGACATCTTGTGTAAAATGGTGCAAATCTGCCACAACTGTCTAATCTTACTCCACCCGTACAAAAATACACCTGCTAAATCAGGCTTGGCCAGTCCCAGTTCTGGAGGGCTGCAGTGTCCGTTGGTATTTAAGCGTTTAATTGAAGTCATTATTTTGATAGGGAGTCGGCTCGCTCGGCGTTTCGGGGTACAGTAAATCAGCGGCCAATTTAACAGCAGCATTAAATTCTGCAGAACTGTAGCTCCCAAGGACCGGCGTCGCCCGGGTTGAAGCCAGTCAGATAACGGACAGATCACAAAGAGGTTTCTAGAGTTCAACGTTTTGGATCCGTGCTTTGTCCCGCTGCGTTTTTTCAGACAGTGTCTTTGGTGGTAGGGTGTGATGTGACATGGATGTGGTTAAATGGGATCTTCACCATGGGACATTAGACCTAATTCCTGCTGAGGCTGTTCTAATTGTGACAGTGTGATCTATGTCATCCTCAAGGAGTCAGCTTGAAGGACATTCTTTTGCTGAATCTAGGAATACTTCTCGGATATGTGTGTGAGTGTGTGTGTGCCTGTGTGTGTCTGTGTCTATATAAGCATAAGTTTGTGTATGTCTGTGCTTCTGTGTGTGTGCATGCATACATGTGCATATCTGTCTACATGTGTGCTTAACTTCGTGCTTGTATGTGTGCATGCACCTGCGTGTGTGTGTGTGCTTATGTGCATGCCTGCATATGCATTACACTGCGATGCCAAGACGACGCCTCCCATTTCATTCTCCTCTCGTTACCTTTTTACAACTAAACTTCTATTTCTGTTACTCTGATCTTTTTTTTCTGTCCACCTCTCTCTCTCTTTTCCTCTTTTTCATTTATTTCTATCGGTATTTCATTCACTGGGTGTTGACATTTCGATCTGCCATCCTGCTCTCCCCTCAACTTTCATGCTTTCAGCCTTCTCTCTACGCTACAGCTTTTTTACTCTCGCTCTTTTTCTCAGTGCCATTTTTATCCTGTCCTCCTTTTATCCCTCTCTGCTTTTTTTTTTTTTTTCTCTCCACCCTTCACGTAGAAGCAGGGATGGCCGATCTCGGTCCTGGAGAACCAGAGATTGAGTGTTTGGCTGAATTGCCACACGATTGACCTAATTTTGGTCTTAATTGCTCTAATTGAATCGCTTCTCCAAGTTCAGAGATTATGAGTCATTTAAATTGTTAGAAAACTTCCTGGAGTATAGCCCTCAAGGACCTGAACAGGCCTTCCCTTTTACTTGAAGCTCCACCCACCCATGTGGAAACATAATAAATTAAACACTGACTCACGGTGTGTTATTGACTCTCCATTCCTGCTTCACTCGTCTCCTCTGTCTATGGCAACCTCTCATTGGTTAACATGGTGATTGACTGTCTCTCTTAACCGCTGTGGCATTTACCCAAAGTGTCCATGCCAAGTGTACCATCTGAGTCACCACCCCCTCCCCCAACCCCAATCCAGTGAGTGGCACTGTCAACTGCTACCTCATCCCTCAGGAATGTCCATTCCTCTGCCTGCACTAGGTTCAAACTTCCAAGACACTGAGTTTCATGTTTTCTATGTTTTTCCACAAGAAACAAAAAATGTAAAATTCATGGCAACAGTGTGGTACCAGCCATCACCTTTATACTCACTGCTGCCTCTCCATTTCCTTCCTTTATCAATTTTATTCAGTACTCTTCTTCTTTCAGGCCTTCCCTCACTGGGAAATAGCGCTACCTTATTCTCTCCATTCTCTCCTCACGCCTCACAGTTGGTTCAGCTGAACTTGGCCACAACCCACATATGTACTGTATGTCCTCTGGTAAAACTTAAGAGTGGAAGTGAATGAATCAAACTGAAAGACAGTCTGACCTGTTTCACTGTCTGTATAAACAGTTTCAGCTGACCGGTGATTTTTCATCCTCTTGATTTCCTCTGGTTTTTCCTTCTGTTTTTTTTTTTTTGGTTTTGTTTTAAGAGGAAAGGCTAAGAACCCTTTCGAGCCACTCACAATCTAGGACAGTGACTAACTGGAGGCAGTGTGGGGAGAAAAAATAACAAAGACTGGAAAAAAAAAAGAGAGAGAGAGAGTAAAATAAATGAGCAACATGAAAAAGAGACTGGGGAAAGTGCCAGAGGGGGGCGGGGCCGAGGAACAAGGTAAGGGTGGGGCTTAAAGGAAGTGGGTTACTTTCCAGCGTCTCCTTGACCTGCTATCCTTCTGCTTCCATCTGAACACCATAAACCTCCGCTTTTCACACTATCACTTCCCTGGAGAGACAGTTTTCGGGTCCCCTGCTGTTCTGCTGGGAGGGGATGGGGTACAGGGGGGTCGGGGTGTTCGGGTGGGGGTGGGGGGGGGTGCAAACAGTAAAGGCAGCAGATTTGACATTCTTTTTCATTGCTTTTTCTGCTGCCTTCTTCAAAGTAGGTCAGCGCAGAGAGGATTGGGTTGTAGACAGAGAGAGGGAGAGTGAAGGAGAGAGAGAGAGAGAGAGAGAGAGAGAGAGAGAGAGAGAAAGAGCAAGTGAGAGAGAGAGCAAGAGAGATGGTTGGAAAAGGATGAGACGCAAAACAGAAGTAGAGTTAAAGGATGAGATAGAGGATCGGCAGGGTAGGGAGATGCAACAAAAGACTTCAGTTCAGCCATACCGCAGAGTGAGCCAGTCCCCATTCATGGGTAAAAGAAGGGAACAGCATCGAGTTGCCTAAAGGTTTCAGCACAGTGTGTTCACACGTCAAATTAGACAGAATCCTCAACACTAGAGAACTGAAATGAAGAAGAAAAAATAGAGCAATGCATGGCGGTTACAGTTGTCTCAGTGCTGTGCCTTTTAGTACACACTTTTTAATCTGTGACACACTTGTTACGATTTCTAGCGCATAAATAGTGTAACATGATGGATGGCAGCCATTAAAGCCCATAAGCCTTTAGATAGACAGTGAAGTGCCTGGAGTTCATCTGCGGTGATCATCCTCATTGTTTGGACGGTCGGCATTTGAAAGATCCACAAATCTTGTCAGCTTTCTCAGAGCATCCTGGATACAGCCTTTCTCTGTGGGTATGATGCCTTTGCACACAACCAAGTCACATCTCCAAACATCTCACACGTTCTCAGATCTAACACCGATTTCAAACAGCTCTGCAGTCTGCATCTCCACTCCGATGGCCTTGCGTTGTTTACGAACCTGAACCCAAAGGGAGCCTACAGTGTACACAAAGGCATACAGACGCGTACTCGGCCCACAACCTCAGACTAGCCTGCAGAGCCTGAAGAAGACACAGCACCACACAGGACTTTAAATTCTTCATCTTCAAGGAGGTGGTCGAAATGCCAGCGCTGGTCTGCCACCAAAGCCGCTGCCAATCAAGCATTTGTGACTTCGGCCACCGCAGTGTGTGTTGAACTGTCAGGTGGGAGGGTAACTGCACTGCATGTCGCTCCTAACCACCGGGCGTGCTAAATAACGCATGCAGAGCGGGCTGACCGAGGCCGCTGGGGACTTCAGTTGGTACTGAAGTCTTAGGGAAAGATAAATCAGGTAGTCTGAGGGGTTTTTTTTTTCGGTCTGTTTCAAAGCGATTAAATAAAAGCCAGCTGTCAGACTTGTCACACTAATCGCTATGAATAGAACAAGAGGATGAAGTAGGGAAATGAGTGAAGAGCCGTAATTACACCGACACTAAAAAGCACTTGTGTGATGTATTTGAATTGCCTCATGCGGCAGAGCAATGTCGGGGGGGTGGGGGCATGACGGGGGGGGGGCGTTGGAATCCTGAAATAAAAACACGTTTGCCTTGCCTTGGAGGAATCTCGCAGGACGTGCCGACTGGGTGACCTGGTGGCCCATCTTGTAATCGGCTTACTTTGCTCAGGTTGACAGGGAGTCTAAGTGCGAGGGCGAAAGAAACGGCGAGTCTCAAAGGCAAACTGTCCAATTAATGCGCCGGAACGGTTCGCGTGAAGCCGGCGCTGACCAAGGAACGTCTCGGTCTGCAGCGAAATTTTTGTGCAGCCTGTGCCGAGTCTCAAAATGGAGAAGTGCTATTCGACGAACGCCACGGTGCTGACAGTCCTTACAGTGCCCCACAGCACAAATCTGTCCCCACAGACAAACAGAGCACACACATGCCCAGCCGAATACAAACAACAAGTCAAGGAGTTTAGAATCTGCCCAAAGGTCACTATGACAACCGGTTATACACAAGAACTGAGCAGTTAGGGGGGGATGCACATGGACAGAACTATCTGGTGACTTCCACTGCAGACCAGATTGCTTTCAGATTTCTCTGTGGCTACAGACTAACCTCAGTAAGTTCACTATCAACCTACTGGTCAACCTGGGCTCCAGATCATTCACAAGTGTCTACACACCTCTACCTACCATGTAAAGATCTGAAGATAACCGGTCTGTGAAATCATAGAAAAAAAAAAAGAGTATTTCTTCTGCTGAAAATTTATCACCATATGCTCAGATGCTAACATCAAACTGTATAGCATAGGTGGAAAGCAAACAGCATCAATTATTAAGTCAAAACATGCGTTAGTCAAGATTTTTGTTCCTCTCCCAGTCTCATGAATCCCACAAGGTCAGGTAATGAATAAACAGGCACAGTTGCAACAGTTGCAACAGTTGCACGTCACATCGCATACCAGATAAACAAACCCTCAGTTAGACTTGGAGACAGGATTAACACAGCTGGTATGATTGCGTGTGGTCAGTCACCTCAAATGTGTTAAAGGGCTGCCTTTGGAGGAGCTACTCATTTTGGTTTAGACTGAGTAACGGAGGGTAGTAGTCACTCCACTGACGGTATGATTCATACAACCTCCCCTCTCCTCTGTGTGAATAGCCGTTGGTTCCAGCTGTAACGATCAGGTTGCCAAGGTGATTCTGGAACACAGTCACTGCCCCCCACCGCGGCATGACATCATGGTGACAGCGGTATCGGTAATGAATCAGCCCACACGCACATGCACGCACGCACACACACACACACACACACACACACACACACACACACACACAAAACACGCTCCCTCTCTCTTTGATTTGCCAGCTGCCCGCCAAGCAGTTTGACCCCATCACAAACGCAGTCTGACCTTGAGGAAGGCCGCTCTGCCACTCCAAATGGCCGGTGCTCTGTGAGCATGACTCACCCCCTCCACACGCTCACCTCACCACACACACACACACACACACACACACACACACACATTCTTCCACGCACAGATACATACGCACACACACAGGCACACACACGGGCACACACACACATTCTTCCATGCATGCATACATACGCACACACATGGGCGCACACACACGGGCACACACACACGGGCACACACACACACACACACGGGCACACACACACACACACACACACACAAGCACACATACACACTCAGGCACACACACATACACACACATATACCGCCACATACTCACACACACACACACACACACACACACACACTTCAAGGGCCAGTCACGCACAGACCCATCGACCTGATGGTAATCGCTGGCCCATCGACCTGCTGATACCATCACTGAATTAATCACCTCGGTCCAGATGCTGAATGCCACATTATCCATAAGCCGCGGCACCCAGCTGAAGCCGAGACCTCCGCGAGATCCGCCATGACGTGCCTTTTTAAAGTGCACCTAGGACTGCAGAACAGTCAGTAATTAACCCATACCATCATACTCTGACATGTATATCTAGTTGGAGGATGAAATGAGGGTTTGGGAGAAATGAAAATGAAACCCTACATATAGTATTTAGTTAAACCTACACCTTAAATACAAATGTCACACCAAACACTTCACTTTTTTTCTTATAACAACAACCCCCCTGGAGCCTTTTTAAGACCGTATTCAATTACATGCCGTAGGATCACATGTGGTCATATTTTTAAGGTCACATGTGATTGTGTGGAGTCAGAACCCTACCAGGACAGGGAGTCTGGGTGCCTCAGCTGCTGATAACATCAAGTGGCACGTCTTTGAGTTTGACTTACCCCAACTCTTCACACCTTCTGACTCTAAAGCAAGGCGAGGCATAGGTCAGCGCTCCCGTTACGGCACGTCACTGAGGTACGAGTGCCTTGACAGGCCAACAACTCGCCTTGCTAATTACTGTGTACTTGGCTCAAGGGCAGAGCGGCACCACCAGACAGAACCCAATGACTGACATTCCGGAACGTTCTGAAGACTCAGCTCCAAAGCTCAAACCCGCATGCAAAACTTTGGAGATAATCTATCACCCGAGCTTTGCACGTTTTGCCTTGACATATGTTATTACCCATTTGCTTGACAAACAGTATTTTAAAGCCAATTTATTTTGATTTTTATTTTTTTTCCCCATGCACAAACCTTTTGCTTGTTCAATTTCCTGTTCGTCATTGTAATTGCAGGCCGTTTCTGATTGGATAAATGGAGATGTCACAGTGTATTATGCATGAAGCATGGCAGATGTTTCCTTCCTTCGGGTTCCTCACATAGAGGCTCATGTATAAATCATGGCAAATCAAGCCTCACATTGTTAAATAGAACAAGAATGGACAGTCAGTGTAAAACACGCCTGGAACCCCACTCGCGCTGTTCTGCCAAGTTAAGAGCCCTGGGGGTGTTGCCACTGCTCCTTAGGGCCTTGCATCACACATACTGTTATGTAGCACAAAAATGTATATTTGATCCATGCATTCCAGTGTCATGCATTGTACTTTCACTCTTCACAGTAAATTGCTGCAGCCCTACATGCCTCCATGCTTGAGGGTGGCTTTTGACATCGCTGCATTGGCAATGCCATTAGTTCTGGACTGCTGGTGGCAGGCTTTGAAGCAGGGCTTCGGCTAAACACAAAAGGACCGATAAAGGGTTGACCTTTCGACTGTCTTTGCTCCAACGTTACGTCATTCAAAGCGGTGAGTTAATATCGCCCATTTGCAGCATCCAGGCAAAGCTGAAATTACAGAGAGAAATAGAGCATCGCCTGGCAAATCCCAACAGACAGGTATTCTGGGATGCAGGAAATGGGCCAGATATTTGTCTTATTTATCCTTTTTTTTGTCAGGTGGGTGGGTGGGGTGGGGAGTCCTGGGTGCGACACTGATTTATTCAGGACCTACCGAGTAGCACCCCCAACCTCACAAAAAACAGACACAATGCAAAACTCTCTAGGGTGCATTACGAGCATGGAGGTATTGCATGATGGGATAGGTTCAGCCCTCCTGTAACATTGCCCCCCCCCACCTACTCACTCTCCCAACTGTTTTCTTGCGCCATAACTCAGGCAGGAGTCCTTATCCACCCCCCATGATGCTTTCCCCTTTGAGGCATTAAACTATCAGAAAAATGGAAATGAGAATATGAAATATCATCTCATATACACGTAAATATGCATTTTGAGAGCAGAATGAAATTCTGCTCCATTCTCCCAGGCTGCAGGCTTCACTGCCAAAAATTTGTCTTCTGACTCAAAATGGCAATATGATAAATTATTGGCCTCCTTGACATAATTAAGTGGACGCAATACTCTTTGAACCAAACCAATAATACGCAACCCATATGTTTACTGGGGCTTCTGGATAGTGTAGTACGAGCTTCATTATTATGGTAAATTTTTATATAGCTCCACAGATATTTTCTAGTGTGACTGTTTTTTCATGGAGGAATTTACCAGGAATTGAGTAGATGACAGCATACCATTGTGACAGGCACGGAATACCACAGTTCCTCGTGGGCAATCAACATCCCTCATACTAGACAAACCAATGCCTTAGCTGCGCACTCTTCACGTCCCCTAAAATTATGTTTGTATAATTCCATTTCTGCAGCCATGCTTAGGGTGTATTCTGCTTACTGGAACACAGATTACAGCAGGAAGCGAAGTAAACGATGATTAATGGTCCGGCCAAGCCAGGGCCTACTGTACTGTACTGTACTGCAGCAGCCTTAAGCTGGGGGAGGTGAGGCCATTTCTATTTGCTGTCCCATGATAAAAATGTATACCTCTGTGGGATAAGAGGCTGTTAATCTCTGAAGCTGTCATTTTTTTCAATTACTGCAGAAGATTACAGGCTATATATATTTTTTTCCCCTCAAAGAACACAACATGACTGGCCTGTGTTTGTGTCTGTGTTTGTGTGTGTGTGTGTGTGTGTGTGTGTGTGTGTATGTGTGTGCGCGTGCGTGCCTGCGTGTGTGTTTTGTTAATATTATTCTGTTTTACCATTGGATGAAGGGCAAAATTGCAGTTCCATGCAGGGGGGCACTGGGGGGGCCTGCTGTTTGATAAGAGTGGGATTATTAGTATGTGCCTCGATACTGTCTGTGATGTTAGTGCTGGGTGCACAGGGCTGGGGGCACGGGGCTCTGATACCTTGCTTTACATTGGAGGTGTTGAACTGGAAAAAATGTTGTGCTGTGTAAAAATGTGTTATTACAAAGTCCGGGACATCCCAGGGTGGTGAAAATAAGCCATATCCTCTCCATGCTAAAGGGTGGGATAGATGCAGGGACAAAATCAATTTGATTCACATGGATTTAATTCCCACCTCATCACCTGGGTGGATGTTTCTTGTTTCCGGCACAAGTAAATGTGGAAGAAAATAAAAAAGCCAGCATTTGTTTCAATGCAGCACACGGTCCTGCATGCAGGTTGATAGACACATTAATTTTAGATTGTGAAGCAACGTTTGAAATACAATGACTTCCAATCTGATGCCACGGCAAAAGCCTCCCTGAGTGAACATAACGTGAGATTGCCAATGTGGTGTGGGTTTGGTTTGCTGTTCTCGCTTGCTGTGAGGAAATTTATCACAAGGGCCACTGTGGTACACAAAGAACACCCAGGTGAAATGTTACGACCCAAACGTAACCAGCTTCATATTCAGCATTCACACCGAGCCGGGATTAAGATGGCAAATCTTGCAGCCTCAGCTTTCATCAACAGACGATCAGCTGGCTGTGCAGAAAAAGAGATCATTACCTCCTCAAAGACTTCAGAAGAAAATGTCAGCCAGGAAAATGCATACCTGTAATTATTGCACAGCAGGGGAGTGAGTCTGAGGGTCAGTAAATGAGGATACTGTGAAGCGTTAAATCGCCTGCAAGTTTACGTGTTAAAGAATCTATAAGATTCATCAATATCCTGCGTTCACTCCCTAATGTTATTGTCATTGGTATTCAAGTCAAGGTTGGTCACAGACGTGTTTGAGTTCAGTGTCAAATGGTTACCTAAATGAGCAAAATTACCATTAAACACACCTTATGGATATATCCTGCTGTTGCTGGCAAATGAGAGGCACCACAGTCTCAGAACTGGTGCTAGATATTACTCAGGTGGCACTTGTCCAAAAACCAGGCTGAATATTAAAGAGAACAGCCAGCCCGCTGGCTACTTTAAGAACAACAACTCAAGCAGATTTATTTCAAAAGATCTCCCAGCCTCTCACTCCTTCCCCGCAGAATGTCTGGAGAAATAACTGCCTCTTGCACACCATTCAAAATCTGTTCCCTTCAGTGGAACCTTAGGGTGGGAAAAAATGTCCCTTTGTTAAAAAAAAAAGATGTTTCTGTTTCTCTCTGTCCCCCTGGACACACCCATTTGAAAAGGAGAGCTGAATCATTCTGTCCCCTGGCAACTTCAAGAAAACTTCTGCCATCAAGAAATACTATGAGACTTCTAAACTGTAGATGCTACAAACTCAGGAATTACTGTGCACCACTTGCCATTAATCTAGTTCAATCACAAAGTAACCTCATAATGCAAGAGCTGCAGACAGTGGCAGTGTGCACTCATAGCGGATACTGCGAAACTCCAGAGGCAATGTGCAATTACAACAGCAACAGTGGAGCTACAGACAATGTGCATTTACATTACATCATTGGCATTTCAGCAGACGCCCTTATGCAGAGAGACTTACATCAATTACATGTTTTTACAACGTTTATACCATTTATACAGCTGGATATTTACTAAGTAGTAGTACCTTTGCCCAAGGGTACAGCAGCAGCGTCCCGCTGGGGAATAGAGCCGGCAACCCTTCGGTTACAAGTCCTGCTCGCTAACCACTATGCTACACTGCCTCCCCCGCATTTATTAATGGCAACAGTGAAAACTCTTCACCTTCAACGTGTTCAGTGGCATCAGTAACATGAAGGAGGCACAGGCAAAGATAATGATATTCATTTCAGGGAGTGGAACCATGCACGTGAGGTAAGGGGCAGGTGTCTGTTCTCCCTTGCTCCTGTATTCAGCTAGCGACGTTTGCACATCAAACTTACTGTTGCAACAGGAAATAAAGTAGCTGTTATATAAAGTAGCTCTTATCAAGCTATCCTATATGAGATAGGAATCCAATAATAATAATAATATTGACACCTTATATACACTATTACTACTATTACTGTATATTATTGTGAATAATTATTTTATATACGGCCCCAAGTGCTGGAAACAGTATTATAGACAGCAAAAAAACGTACAGTACTGTCAGCCTAGGAGAAAGGGTAAATAAAATGTTTCGTCACAAAGTTGCTGTACAACATCTTGTAATAATGCATGCACAAAAAGGTGTCCCTCTGGAAAAAAAAGTCCTTTTGATAGGCATATTACTATTTCTCAAAACAATCCAAGGCCAGAGCTCTCATCAAATGAATTTAGTCAAGTACTGCAACTCATTGACGGGACCTCATTCAGCGGACTATGCAAATGGGCCTCTTTGCCGTCAAGCTAAAATGGCCACTTGTTAACCACCAACATTCCAGCGTATTCCCAGCCAAGCCCGCATGCTGGTTTGTGACTCTCGCAGTTTACAGTACAAATACAGACCCCACCACATCCTTCCTCACCCTGTTGCAAAACGGCAGAGCTGTCTCAGGAGTGGTCAAACCACAGAACGTCCCAGTTATCTTTTTCATAATACAGAAATGCAGCCAATGGGGTGTGTGTGGGGGGGGGGGGGGGCAGTGACAGGGAAACAAATGAAGAAATGGTGAGCACAAATCAAAGGAAGGAGTGAGATAACTGCCACTAAAAACAAATAAAGACAATAAAACATTCAGGTTATAAACAGACAGGAGCAGAGAGAGAGAGAGAGAGGGCAAGAGAGAGAAACAGGGATGAAAATGGGGTAAATAATGATCTCTGAAGCCTCCCCCCCTTCTAATGAGCGATACAGACGGGCTTGCTTATGCCTGATCCCAACTTGATCTGCAGGAATAATGCATAATTTCTTCTTCTTCTTTCTTTCGTTTGCTGCTTCCGCCTTTCTCGTTGTCGCATCCTTGACTGAAGCCCGCGCCAGCAACGCACATTTGGATCGGGATCTGAGGGTCCCTGAAGGAGGGAGGGAAGGCTTGGCTGCTGTGGGTCCAGAGACACAGCTAAAGAGCCCTATATGAGAGTAGGCCGGGCGGGTGGGGGGATGCTGGGGGGGTGGATGCTGGGGGAGGAATAGATAAGCAATGTGTCAAAGCTAAGGCTAAAACACTGAAGCGAAAAGGGCAAGTGAAAAAAGGGAAAGAAACGCAGTCAGACAGGAAGAGGGGGAAGATAAAACGTGGGGCACATTTCAGAGCGACTTTTAATTGAGTCATTATGTGGAGGAGAAGAGGAGAGGTACGCCGAGAGGGGGGAGTGAGAGGCAGAAGAAGGGAGGAGAAGCCAGGCCGAGCGGGGCTGAAATCATAAAATAATGACTGGAGAGCCTTTTGTCCCACAGCGACGTATTTATGGCATAAGGTGCGAGCGCTCAGCTTGAGACTGCATTAGACATTCAGGTGGGGGGGGGGGGGGGGGGGCAGAGCCGGTGCCTGTCTCATGATAAGTCTGAGACAGAAACAGGGAGAGAAAGGGGGGAAAAAGATGAAAAGATAACTGTTTTCTCTGTGATGTTTTGATGTCGGAAAGAAATCATTAAATACACGGCACGCTCAGAAGACTTGCAGATCTTTCAGAGACTTTTTCCTTTTTGCTCCTTCTCACCCCAGGCTACCTATTAAGCATACATTCCAATTAAAGTAATGATAGAGAAAAACCCACGATAACGACACAGATTATTTCTGTACATCACCTATTACAACATCTCAGCCTATAGCCTTTGAGTAAATGAATGCGCAGCTCGGAATGGGCCCAGGGCGGCTTGGAGCCTCCCGTTCCACGTACCGCGGCTCCGTGTTCAAAAATAGATCCACGCCACCACAATTACAAATATCGACTCTCTCAATCTGAATTGTAATATCGGCTCTGACTTACATGCTCAAAGGTGGCATGTGCAGACCACTGCTGCTGACATTAACCAAAGGTAAACCTCTACCTGAAATGAAATGGCATAGTGCAAGTAAAACACATTCTCTTTGTAGGGGTGGTAGCTAGCGTGAGGCGCTGCACTACGGTTAGTACTCACAGAACGCCGTAAGCGCTAACTGTTACAGACCTTTCAGTGTACTTATTGACGAACTCGGGGCTGATTGACAAACCCGTATAAACAGCCCATCTAAACAATAGTGTTACTGTCCTTCCAGGGAAATGGAAAAGACAGTGCATTAGAGCACTCCAGTTACCTGCAGACTATTGATGGAGAGCCGCCTAGAGAGAGTTTTTCTGCAGCCCCCAGGGGGATATCCCTCCTCATGCCATAATCCTCCATAAAGCCTCCCTCCCTCCCTCCCTCCCTCCCTCCATCCCTCTCCAGACTCGTGGTGTCATTAGTAAATTGGCAGCAGAGACTGATTAATACTGTAGTGAGCCGATCAATACCACCGCATCCCCTCCAGGTCCTCACGCAACATCTGCCAAGATCTATCCCCCCCCCCCCCCCCCCCTTAACCACGGCCACTCTTTCCCTCCACTCTCTTTCTCTCTTCCTTCTTCTTTTCCTTTTCATCTCACTAAGTAAATTCAACATATCAAAGCATATCACATTTCTGCCTCTCCTGCCCATTTTTCTTACCTCTCTCATTTTATTTCCCCACTTTTCTTTCTCAATCTACTCCCACTCTCTCTGGCTTTTTCTCTGGCTCTTCCTCCAAATTTTCTCCCCCCTTCCCTCCCTCTCTCTCTCACTCTCTCTCCCTCTCTCTCTCTGTACCCCCCCCCCCCCCGCCCCTCTTCCCCACATTGTTAACTCTTGCCATTCTGCTCGATAATCGGGGATCTGAAAAAGTAGGTTTTGCAATCTAACGTGAGGAACCCGCTGAGGACACTTTTCATTATGCCCCAGATCCCGGGAGGACAGAATGAAAAGGATAAGTCAGAAACAGTTGTGTCCAGCACACAGAACAGGGGCGACAGAGTAGAAGGTCAGACAGACTTGGGTGATACTGTAAGTGAGAGAATGGGATTACTTCCAAAAAAACGTTCTGGCGCTAGAGGGAATAAATGGCATGAATACTTCTGACTTCATAATTTTTCTTTCCTTTTTTTTCCAGCGGCTAAAAAAATATTTTCAAGGTTTCAAGTGCCTCAATATTTCAACCATTTATAGTTTGTAAAGTTTTACCAGTAAATTCATATCAAAGAATCCCAACGGCTTTGTTCTACAACAACCACTATATTCAGTCCATGCACAGTTATATATTTAATCAGTTCTTGCAACTTGGTTACTGGGCACGGAGACAACAAAACCAAACACATCAACAGAGTAGTTCCTGAGGGACTCAGTCAGCAAAGCACCCATCTCAAGTGCGGTATGAGATGGACCCGGATTCGATCCCAGCCACGCCATCAGCCAGGACCAGGGGAATTAAAGCGGAACAAATTAGCTTGGTGAGTCAGCAGGGTATCTTTGTCTCACTGCTCCCATCCTAATAGTTGTCATGTACCTGGAAGCTGCTCTGTTAATATCAGTGGAGTAGCACCTATCCTCCAGTTGGTGCCTACCTCACCATGCTGCACCATAGGACTGGCAGCGTGGAAAACAGCCCTTAACTGCATGTGAGGATATTGTTGTATTTGTCTCGCTACAGCACTCCTGCCCAACTGCAGGGAGTGTCACAGCGGGACGAACTTAATGACCAATGGCTGATTCCAAAATAAAGGAACTAAAAAAAAAAAAATCATAAAAAAACAAATGGCAATAAGCAAGGTGGAGCAGACACTGTGTGGAGACTGTGACTTTGCTTAACCCCTTTTTGCCGAGTCACGGTAAAACGAAGGCGCTTCATTTTACTCTGGGAGAAGGGGGGGGGAGTCGCTCACTCGGTCATGTAGACAGTGAGTAAGTGTGGGACACTACTTTTCCTAGAGCTGCTTAGCCGCAGCCAAAAAAACCCTGAATGAATAATCAATTAACGAGCCATTCATTTAGCAGCCAGCAGCAAGAGACACCCTCATCATATGATGTGGCGGACGAAGGGTGAGAGGGAATTGCCTCTCTTTACATATATGTCTTTGTTCTTGCATATGATTTTAATATTCCAAGAGCTGCACATTTATGCACACTGGACAAGACTTGAGGATCCTTGGACCCCACAGTGCACCCCCCCCCCTCCCCCCCCCTCCCCACAGAGCTGTCAATCACTGACTGAGCAAATGATAAAAAACTGCTCTCCACAACAACAAACACTGTGACTGGCTCAAATCAGGGAGCGCTACATAACATGTTACACTGCATTACATTACTGTCATTTAGCAGACACTCTTGCCCAGAGCCACTAACATAGGTTACAACTTACCCACTTATACAGCTGGATATTTACTGAGGCAATTCTGGATCAAGTACCTTGTCCAAAGGTGCAGCAGCAGCGCCCTGGTGGGGAATCGAACCAGCAACCTCTCGGTTACAAGCCCTGCTCCATTACATTACATGACATTACGTTTTTGGCTTTTAGCAGATGCTCTTACCCACTTACATCAACTACAAGTGTTTTTAGAATGCATTTATACAGCTGGGTATTTACCGAGACAATTGTCGGTTAAGTACCTTACCCAAGGGTACAGCAGCAGTGCCCCCGTGGGGAATCAAACCTGCAACCATTCAGTTACAAGCCCTGCTCCTTAACCACTACGCTACACTGCCACCCGACACATAACCACTACCAGCCATTTAAGGGTCTGTGAAGCCTCTCTGTGCCATAACTACAGTGCAGTCTTTACATCCTCCACTGTTCGCACAACATCCAAAACCACATCAAGCCCTTCGTCCTTTGCTCAGTTTGTTTCTTTACTCTCCCCCACGGTTCCTCTCCTACATTCACCATCTCAGATAAACACTCCGTTCTCCTACTTCCTCCTTTGCCTCACTCTCACACTCGCACACTCACAAGCGCTTTCTCATCCTGATCAAAGGCAAAATAGCACCAGAGCAACTGTGGGCTGAGGACAAAGTAACTTTGGAACATTCCGGTAAATTCAAACTCTTTGCGATATCCAGAGAGGCTGACAGTGATGGAACAGAGATGATCTGAGAGCACCACCAAAGTACTGCAATTTGGCATGAATTGATCTGGTGAGGTTCTTCTCAATGGCAATGTGGGACCCAGAGGCTTTTATATTACAAAAATAAGGCAATGCAACAGTGTACAGTTGCATCTTGTACAGTAGCTCAGCCTGTATCCCGCCTCGCAAATAAGTGAGAAGGTGATCGATGTCCTCCATAAACAGCACCACTGCCTTATAAAACAAAATTACTCAAAGAACAATCCTAGCAAACACGGTTATATTTTATAAAAATAAATATATCAGCACTCCGTGTAGCGCTACAATGCAGACAAATCACAGCTTTGTTTTCAGAAATGCCAGAGGCAATTTCAGCCCAAGCACAGGTCTCGCTTTTAGAGCATGGTTTCAAGACAATCTCAGCCCAAGTGTATCCGCAGATATACTGAGAGGTTGTAGCTAAGGCCATGACCTGGAGTTGGAAGCAGGCTGCCGTCAGCGGCTGTTGGGATATGTGGAGGTATATGGCGTACACAGGGGCTTGAACTTCCTGTGGCTCTGTATGACACATCCTCCAACGATACTGTGTCAGATCACAGCTGCGGCCTCCGTGCCCATATCAAAGTCTTAAGTGAGCCCAGAGAATTTGGACTGAATCTGCTTTTTTTTTTTGTTTACTGACTGCACCAATTCATGAAAAACAAAAGGTCCAGCCTCGGCAGTGTGCAAAACCCCCGTCTCGATCCCTCCCTTACAAAAGGGGATTGAATGCAAGAGCTCTGCCCTGTCTTACAGTCTGACACTGTATTAGGCTGACAGAACAAACGCTGCTTTGCTGTGTGCGTTTTCTACCCACCCAACCACCAGTGTAGGTGGGAGTCACACTAGGACAACCCCTCACCCACACACAAATACACATATGTGCAGTCCATGCTGTACAGTAGCACGCTCTCTGAGTTAAACTACCCATAGTTCCCAGCGCCGCAACTGATTGTGACACTCTCTCTAGTCCAGTAGGGGCTAAATCACTGTTTCTGGCCCCTCTTCCCTAAATGAGCTCAGAAAGGCTAAGCTTTTGATTTGGCCCATTCTGTATCGGTTGCTATCTCTACTACTAACTGCCACTGGGGCAAGGTCCTCCATAACGTACAGACACATGCATCCATGAACACTACAGCAGCCTGTAACAGATTCATGCACACAGGCACCTACACAACATCAGGGGAAAACAAGAGTCGCAGGCTGTCTGAAAAACGCCTCCCTCAAGAGAACACTGTCCAAGGTTGGCCAATCACGGACAGGGCTGGATATGGATGTGGTTGCTGCGGCGCACAGATTCACTGCCGCATCACACCCATTTTGTTTCACAGTCTTTTTGTTTCCCCACCCTGCCCCAATCATCTCCCTTACATTTTATTTGCTTGGCAGCTCTTTTCCAGAGTGGATTACGTAGGTTACACTTGCTACACGTTATCCGTTTTATACAGCTAGATATTTACTGGGACAAATTCTGGGTTAAGTACCTTGCCCAAGGGCAGAACAGCGGTGCCCCAGTGGGGAACTGGATCAGAAACCTTTGTGTTACAAGCGCTGCTACACCACACTGCTGCCCCAGTCACTGAATGCGTACCGAGCCTATGAGTCGGTCCTTCGCATGATGAGGGAGCGTTAGATGATTTCCTTTTATTTACTCAATGGCAGTTAAAGTGTCAGATGCTTTACAGCCAAACAGTCCAACACAGGCCCTAAGAGTTAAATGGATACTATAATGTTCTACACATTGGTAACAGCCGTTTGAAGCATCACCAAACCAAGACCAGAAAATCTAATGTTTTCAGCACGTGATCTGAGAGGGTGGAAAGTATATAAGCAAATTTGGAACTGTACTTGAGTCGTACTGGATCTGATGAAATATGTATTAGGGAAATGCACGCAGTGAATGTGCTTTAGCTGTGAAGCTGATTGGAATGTCTTGTCACATTTTCATGTGCAAATGTATTTTCTCCTTCCCCTCAGCAGTTCCAGTTAGGCGTTGTTTTGCAGTTGTTTGTGGATTAGTTTGTGAGGGCTCCGGTCTGATTACAGCAAAAGATAGGTCAGCTTACATAACACTACAGCTCACTAAATATGTGGCATTTCTCGCTCTTTCACTCTCCCTCACTCCCTCTCTCTCTCTCTCTCTCTCTCTCTCTTGCTGTCCCTCCCTCCCTCTCTCATACTCTCAAATCATCTATTTTTCCTCCTCATGTTAATTCTCTCCATGTCAAATAAAGTTAAGAACAGACTTCAAATAAAGGCTGCTTATCTATTTGGTTGAAGTCATGCTGCAAATATTAAAATTTGACAATGCCGTCCTGACTCGCACTTGTGCTACAGCTCAATAAGCATGAGGTGTCTGTCTCGCTCTCGCTCTCTCTCTCTCTCTCTCTCTCTCACACCCCCGTCCCAGTCTCTCCGTCTCTCTCCGTCTCTCAATCTCCTTCTGTCCTCCTCTCTGATGTGAAACATGGCTGTCTGTGCGCGTCCTCTCTGCCGGACGTGGTTTTATAATGGAGGATTGCTCTCTCTTGCTCTCTCTCTCCCTCCCTCTCTCCATCTTCCACATGTCAGATTAGACACCAGCCTGTTGTTTTATCTCAGCTCTCCATCACCCTCATGCTGCATCAGTGTCAGAGTTGTTGTGAGGGGCAGGCGGGAGGGATTCTGGGCAACTGAGGTATGGAGGTGAAGTCCCTTTCTGATGTATTCTGCGTTTTAGCCGCAGTGTCAAAGCAAGGTCCCGACACGCTCCGGTCGCCGAAGATCCGCTGGCGCTTAATCGAGTCAAGTAAAGTGTGTTTAAACCACAGCCCTAATCTGGGCTCTTTTAATCAGCACATGTACTCGTCCCCCAGGTCAAATGGTCAAATTATTCCTCTCCTGCTTCAATTTTTTTTTTCCACGCTCTCTTTCTCATCACTTTCTCTTACTCTCTCATTGAGGAAAACCTGTCCCTAATCTGGCAAATAGAGTCAATTATCTCTGTAAATGTAATACAAACATACTCCTGCAAAATGCATGCAAACTGGTGTGCCCTAATTGGTCCACACTATGTGTAAAAGTACCACAGTCCCCAGAGGGAGGGGAGGTAAAGTGTGGCACTGGTTCACAGAAAGAAACTTCGATGCATATTTTCATATATACATGTGCGTTTCTTAGCAACTAGATATTTAATCAATTTCGTATTTTGTTAACTTAGCCATGATATTACTCAATTGATCTCTTCCTCAAACTCTGTGGTGTAATTTTTTCCCCTTGTCAAAGGAACTCAAGACGAGTCTAATTAAGGCAAGGCTGCAGCTTCATTAGCCAGGAGTCCTGACAAACACATTTACACTTCAAAGAAGCAAGAGGAAGGGGAAGAGAGAGAGAGACACATAGAGACACAGTGCAATGAGAGAGAGAGGGAGTGGGAGAGGGAGATGGGGAGGGTGCAGGAAAAAAAGACAGGGGGACAAAGACAGAAAGAGAGAGCATGATACAGACACAGAGAGACAGAGACCTTGACAGAGAAGAGAAGAGACGAAGATAGAGAGATAAAGAAGCACAGGGAGAAAGCGAGAGAGACAGAGGGATGGAGACGTTGAAAGAGAAGAAAGAGAGCGGACACGCTGTGATGCGGGGTAGTACAAGAGAATGGAGAAGCACAAGAAGAGAGAGGGAAGTGAAAAGACAAGAGTATGAGAAAAGGGTATGAGACAAAAGCGAGAAATAACAGGGCTGGAAGAGTGGCAGCAAGGAACAGGGGGAAACCAGGAAAACAGGAGCTTTCTGGTGAGCAGAATCATAGTGTGCAGAGTACAATGAGACTCAAAGGGTGCCTAGAAAGATTCTACCATATAAGGTAATGAAATCTAGGGAAAGTGTTCGGTTGGACGTACTGCACCAAGCACTCATCCGTCTGCTCTGCAATGGCCGATAACCTGGCGAGTGCTTGTCTGACTTCTTCCAGGGCTGAACAATCACTGTAAGACAAAATTGACCATTTGAAAAAAATGCCCTCAGAGACCTTTTTTAAAAGAAGGATTCAACAGCCACATGCAATTAGACATACGTTAACTCCTGCTGCTACTCACTCCTAAAACATACTGTGCACTCACTAGGGTGTGAGTACAGCTGTCCGAATTCAGCTATGGCTCAACAAGCCATTCCCATGCATGCACATTTACACGCTTATCTGAGGTATCCTCCTTCAGCTGTGCTCTTACACTGTGTACAGTAGGGTTATTTGGCAAAACAATCTAGGTTCCCTACTCAAGGGTACAACAGAAATGTGCCAACCATGACCCAAACCAGTAACTTTATAGTCACCATTCCAGTTCACAAAACTTCTCTAATCTGTCACAAAGCAAGATCCCAGTGAATGAAATTAAGGCCTCAGAAAAAAATCTAATCAAACATTCGATGACTTCCAGGTGTTGTCAAAATGCCTGTTAATCAATGTTTCAGCCCACTACAGTGCTCACACTCACGCTGAAACAGACCAACAACCAAGCATGCTATTATACAGAAACTATTCATTTAGAAGCATTATTCCCAAAGTAGTGCTCATCAGTATCTTTTATCTGATCCACAGAACAGCCACTTCTGTTTGTTTGAAGGAAAATAAACATCCATCCTCTCTGGTCATACCTCACATCATTATAGGAAATAAATGTGCAGATCAGGGATAAAGTAAGTGAAGCGTCTCTTCTTTCTGATGGGTACAACTGTGACAGATGGTGAAAGACGAGGGAGAGAAAGGTGTATGATTTTCTTCTTCTTCTTTCCCTCTTGTTGTTTTATTCTGTCTCAGACCATATACTCCATATACCCTCAGGATAAGAACGCCTTTGATCCAATTTGTCAGAAGCCCTCTCTCCGTCATGCTCGGAGTCTCTCTATCTCTCTCTCTTTTTCTCCGGTCTGCTCTGAACATACCTCACCCTTCCCTCCTCTCCTCTCCTCTCCTTCTTCCTTCTCTCTCACATCTCCACTCTCTCTCACACGCTCTCTCTGTCCCTCCTGCTCTCACTCAGATCTTCCCCTGTTGCCCTCGTAATCCTCCTCTCAGTCATTCTTTCTCAGTCTTCCTTCCTTATCATTCGCTACTACCCCCATACCTGTCAGACGTATTCAATTATTTCCTGTCTCTCTCTCTCTCGCCATGACAGAATGGGAGGGGGTCACTTCCTGTTCTGCTCTTTCCAGCTGTTTTTATTGCGCTACAAATGCCACCAGCTCAAATATTGACAAGGCATTTCAATAGTTGCGCTAAAGTAACCTTTATGGGGCTTTTAAGAATGTTATGGGGTCAAAGGTCCAGCTTTTCATTAGGACTATAATTTTCCCTCCAATCTTAGTAATTACGGGTAAGATAAAAATGCTGCAAATGTCCCATTGTTACAGGTCCCGGTACGTGTAAAAAACTGAAATTAGTTGGTGTTCCAAAGGTAACTGAGGTCAGCAGCCAGACACACCTCATTACTTTAAAGCCCTGGCTCATGATCTTGATAAATGGGCACACAAAGTACAGTGAGATCAGGGATCAAATTTTTCCTGTCTTGTTGTTTCCCTCTAGAAATGACTGTTGTCAAAAGGTTGGAGCTTGGTGTGTGATGTCACTCGCAAGTGCTTGCTGGCCACACCCCTTTTCCCTTCCCTCCCAAAGCTCGCAGTAAGCCGAGCGTGTCGGGACAACGTTGGGAGGACAGCAGTCCATATGTTCGAAGGCTTGGGGAGGACGGCGGGGGAGAAGTGACTTGATCAAGCAAACAGCTTTCATTTTGGATGTTATGTTTTATTCAGCCTGACAAAGGGATTGCTAATTGCTGGTAAACAAAGCGGTGAGACATGCGAAACAAACTCTCCAAACAGGGAGATAATACACGAGTTAATACGAGTAACAGAGCACAAAAAACATTCGCATGACAGTAGACGCTAGCAGACAGCCAGATAGGCGGCCTACCTACGCGCCTCGCGCAATGCAGCATGCATGTCAGCACCAAAGGCTAAGCTTGAAAGCTGGTGCCATTCAAAATGTCGCATGAATCTATGCAAGATTACGCTCATCTTGGGCGTATTTAAGCAGAGCACACAGACGTAGAAGATTGGGCTCCCGGAGAGACACAATAACTGTTAAGCAGATTTACTTTGTGGAAAAAATAATTTGGGTCCGAGATGCTGGGGGTTAGAGGCTGACGGAGAGAAGAGGTTTTTACATCTCGACATCGAGCACATGCCCATCTTATGCACGTCCTGTTTTAAATGCTGTATGATTTTAATGGGTTTCCCAAATGCCACAGAGGAATGTCAGCGACCCCGTGACAGTAAGAGATGATGCTTCACAAAGACACCAAACAGCCTCTTGATGTCATGGTTGATCCTTTAGTTCGGCTAACAAACAACCGCATCAAGAACATTTGCGGCCTATTACAGATGGTGTCATGACCACTGAACTGTAAAACTTTTGAACTAATAAATGAACTCATTAAATACGCAGACAGACTGAATCGCACCCCCTTGGCCTTGGAGTGCATCCATATCCAAACTTTTTACTTGTACCAAAGGGTGTTTAATGTAGAGGAGACAGATTTAGCCTGCTCAGATGCAACCACTTGGATCTTCAACACATCCCCTGATACAGAACAACATTTTAACTTTTTTGTTTGAATATTGAACCTCAGCAACTAGCAAAGCAGACAAGCATGTATTACATGGTGAGTCACTGACTAACCATCTGAATACATTTAGTGCATTGTAAAACAACTTCAGTTTCCATTACAATGCTAGATGCTCCCATAATCACAACACAACAAAATCAATCCACATGATAACTTAAATGGTCCTTTAGTCAATCAAACAATTACAGTGCACTTTGTGCTGCACATGAAAATTTAACTCTGTGTTACATGTTTTCATGTCTTACTCAGTAAGTTCAGAGGTTACGGACATCAAAGCAAAATGTTGAAAAAGAACACTTAAGTCTTGAATTTGTGAAGTTTGTTAGCAGCTCAAACTGAAGTACACTGCAGTCAGATCGAATTTAGGCCTTAAGATCTTCATTTTGCCATTGAAGGAATTCCTGCTCAGACTCAGTCACGAGTTTCTACAGCTATGGAATATTGCTCGTTATGTCTGTGTCCACTACAGAGTTGTGTTCTTTTGAATTTACACCAAAGTTCTGTGTCCTCCTGTGTCTGTGTGCTGATTAGCTGCACCTCCTGCTTTAGGAATCAGAGGTCTATCGATTGGTTTCATTCCAGACGCTCTGAGGATGCCCTGGTAATGAGGAAGATTACAGCCTGGGACTCTGGGAGGCGACGCCCACACCAACACAGTGGCAGAGTGGCCAAGAGCCCATGCCAAAGTTACAGATGTTAATTATGTCATTTCCTGTTTTCCGTGTTTTCCGTGGACTGTTTACACATAAAAAGGTGTAATTCACTCACACCGAGGAGAAAGCAATGGATCAAATAGACCGAGACACACACATACACACACACGCACACACACATACACTCACAAACGCATTTGCAAACACATGCACACACACGCACACCACCTTTCAGTTATAATCATGGTTTGGCCTGAGAAATCCTCCACTGGATATTGTTCCACTTGTGTATGGTTATGTTTCTCAGCATCAGTGTTAACTGCTGACAAAGAACTCGTGAAAACAGCTCTTTGGAGGGATGAGGACCAAACCACAAGTGTGACACTGTGTGCACATTGTTTAGGAAATTATATTAAATCAATGATTATGTTATGTTAAAGCACCCATTTTCATTGAATTTGAAGGAGACCTTTGATGTAATTTTATTGCATTTATTCGATAGTTACAACATTTTTCAAAAAATAATAATAAGAGAAACAATTTGGAATCTTTCTATCATATCATGATCATATCAACATTTACGATATACAATTCAGTGTCAGAGAAAATTCTAATACCCCCCCTACCCACCCACCCCTGCACCTTCACCCATGCACACACACACATATGCATTCACACGCACGCACATACACACACACCCAGCTCTCAAAATGGATATGTAATCCTAAATGACGCAAGCCAGCAATCTGACACACACACACACACGCATGCACACACACACGCACACACATGCGCACGCACACACGCACACGCGCACACACACACACACACACACACACACACACACACACACACACACAGCTTAACTCCATACAGGCCCCACTCCCCAATCCTCTTAAAAGAACTTAAAACCCTCATTACACACATATCGCGGATTTGTTCAGACAGGAGGGGGGGGGGGGGGGGGGGGGGGGGCAGAGAGAAAAAGAGAGAGAGGGAGAGAGATCACACAACAAGGCACCCAATAAATGACTGCAGCAGACAATTTAAAAAAAAAAAAAGGACAATCCTCAGGTCATGTATGCGTTTCATGAGCGAGTGTTTGCAATTACAAGTTAATCTGGAGCAAAGCTGAGGTTTCGGTACAGGGAGCAGTAAATTGCTTCTGCGGTATCTCGCTCCACCACGCTCCTGCATGTCTAAGTGAAGGTAAACCTGAGTTTGTACAGTCCTGCTGTGCTGTTCCCAGAACAGCAGGCTGCATACAGCAACAGGAAAAATGTCTCAGATAGCGTGGAACTACACTGACATACAGTTTTTGTTTCCTCCCTCAATCAAAGCCTATGGGAAGACCCCTCCTCCTCACGTTGGCATATAGGTATGAGCATTACAGATGCTAACTCAAATCAAAATCATCACAGCTTAGCCTCAGTTTGCTGTATCTCCCTCTTTCCTTTACACTGGGTCTTCCAAGGCACTTGCACAAACGCTCGACTTTGGAAGAGCAAGACTACTGGCGGCTGAGACCGAACCCCCCCATCCTCTTGCTAAACCCAGGGTGTCACACTCACAGCGAGCGGCTTTTATCCTCGTTATCTGCCAAGTGGGCAGCCAGTCACCGCGCACCCACTCACCAGCACCAATGACTGCTCAGCGTTGGAAATATTCGGCTTGAGCCAGGACTCAGTATAATGTGGTCGCTGTAATGTGACTCTGCTTGCTGTTCAGTAGGCACACTGAATCCCGGACAGCCACGAGACCAAAGGGTCAGAACTGAAACTCATGATGGAAACGGTTTGGAGTGAGTCAGCCCGCTAATAAACAGATTCGGTGGCGGCAACCCCATTACGCTGCGGTGGGAACAATCACCACTGCTCTTTGCGAGAGCGAGCACCTAATCACAACATTTAACGCCGCTGCCAGGACCCGGAGTGTTTGCGCCCGGGCGAGGCCCTGCGTCTCTGTGACGGCGAAATTCGCCGAAAAAACCCTGGAGCGAAGCCATAAATAAATGATAAGGTTGTAAAAGTAGAGAGGCAGAGCAGAACTCGATATTTCTAAAGGCCAGTGTGTGAATCGCTGATGGTACTCAGCATTATAAGATCCTCCAGCAAGCCTGTGATTACATGGAGAGCTTACCTTGCTGTGCTTTGCCTGCGTGTGTATGTGTGTGTGTGTCTCTCTCTTTCTGTGGCTTTCTCTCCTTTTCTCATTCTCTCACTCTTTTCCCAGTCTCCCTTCTCATCTCTAATTCCAGCACTCCCCACCACCCCAAGGTCCTTATTATTGACATGGGAAGAGAATAACAGCACAGGATGTCAGAGTGTAAACTTGATCATCTATAATCAGTCTTGGGCAAAGGAACGGACACACACACACACACACACATACATGTATACATAGAAATGCATACACACACAAACACATACACATAGACACACTCACACACACACACAGGTGCACACATGCGCATAGAAAAGAACACACAGTTTCAAACGCAAACAAAAAAAAAACCATACACACAAATCCATAGGCAGGTCCGCACATTACACACAAAGATGTTTACGCACACCCACATAAATACTGCAACAGCACAAGCGGCAGCATTCTCAAGTCTCAGGGAGCCATGGAGATAGGACTGAGGCCGGCTCACTGCTCAGGGACCTGCAGGCCCGGTGGGCCACAGGCGAGAGTGTCTGAGAGCAAGCAGCAGTGCTCCCCACCCTCTCCAATAGCAGGAAACAGGAAAGAAATGAGTTCCTGACCCCCCAGGGAAGCCACCTGCGGGTGTACGCTCAGATTGCTGCAGATGAAACAGCCATGCAGCCCTGCCTATGCAACGGATATCTGACATCACTGCATTAGCGGTCGCCAGACCTCCCACCGTTTCTCGTCTCTCTCGCCCTTACTTTATCTTTCCATCTTTCGCACTCTCTCTCTCTCTCTAGCTGCCCCTCCTCTTGCTCCTTCTCTCTCTCCTCCTCTCTCTCGTTTTCTCTCCGTCTGCCCCTCCTTTCCCTCCTTCTCTCTCTTTCCGTCTCTCCCTCCTTCTCTCTCTCTTTCACTCTCTCTCCCTCTCTCTCTCTCATTCTCTCTCCCTGTCCCCGCCCTTCCTCTCCTTCTCTCTCTCTCTCCCCCTCGCTCTCTCTCTCTCCCTCTCTCTCTCCCTCGCTCTCTCTCCTCCTCTCTCCCTCTTGCTCTCTCTCTCTCCCTTGCTCTCTCCCCCTCTCTCTCTCTCTCCCTCTCTCTCTCCCCCTCTCTCTCCCTCTCTCTCTCCCTCTCTCTCCCTCGCTCTCTCTCTCCCCCTCTCCCTCGCTCACTCTCTCTCTCTCTCTCCCCCCCTCTCTCCCTCGCTCTCTCTCTCTCCCTCTCTCGAGTATTGCTGCATGTCATGCTTTTAGACTCTCCCCGTGAGGCCTTATTAATGGGGCCGAGGGTAAACAGCGCAGAAGGCTTGGGGCAGGCAGATAGGCAGGGATTATCCCCCCGTCTGCCACGGCAACAGAGACGAGCGGACCTTTAGACGGTCGTGTTTGTGGCTTCTGTCCCCCAGGAATCACGCTCAGTGTGCGATACAAGGCTGACCTTTCCCTTGACCGTGAAGACATGCCGAGACGGCCGTCCGATCGTCTCAGACATGCGTCTGACATCTCGTACCCCGGTGGTAGTTCCCCTGTCTCGGCCGCCCTTTGGACAGGTTGACATGCCTGAGACCACTGGGAGATTTGCACATTTTAAACCCGAGGTGGGCGTTCAAGGCCCCCTTTCTTTTCCTCTTAATCGCTCTCTCTCGCTCTCTTCCTTTTCTTCCATCCATCTTTCTATTTCTGGCTCCATTTCTTATTCCCTTCTTCCCCCCCATCGCTCTTTTTCTCTCCCTGTACCTCTCTCTCTTTCACGGCCTTTACTGTCTGATCTTCAGCTGTCAGTATTCAAGCAACCAGTCCATTTCATTTTCTACAATTCCCTACTATTTCAACCATTGTTAATTTCCACATATTTTTTAATTCCCTGTCATCCCTGAGAGTCCAAGTCCAAGTCCAGAATATAAAAGAGCGGGGTTTTTCTAAGATGTGAATTAGATTAGCATTTGGGATATCCAGAGTCCCCGTGAGCATCATATTCCTCATACTGGTCTGCACGTGCACCCCTTTTCCTGTGCGCTGTGTTATATCTGTCTATAAAGGCAAATCAAGTTAAACTGACATATAATACAATTACTCCGTTTCTCCCTCCCCACAGTTTCATTCAATTTATTGTATTTATTGAATTCAGCTCTCTATTACACTGAGGAGAAGGTGGGTGGGGAATGCAGGGGATTCATAGCCAATCAGAGATAGGTTTAAAGACTCATCTGAGGGATGGCATCTCCTGCAGCACAGAATCCCCATCAATGCAATGGATCTTTGGGATTCTGATGGCCAACACCAACAGTTAAAAGAGGCAAACAAATTTCTTGGGTGCGATGTCAGAATTCGCCCTGCTATGCATGCCTGTTAATAGCACCTCATTTCTGTCTGTTTACTGACAGTCACCCTCTGCTCTTCCCCAAGGTCCCCTCAGGTCCTTTGATGAGGTGATAATCTGAGGATTGTCACTGTGAGAGGCATGAAAACTGCCCTAAAACGTTAGTGCAGGGAGTGCCGTGGCCACACGCCGCGGCGGCAGCGGCTGTGTCCCTGTTCCCGCCATCAATCTCTCCCTACGGCGTCTTCAGGGACCCGGCCGATGACGGACGGTGTTCACCTTCAGCCGAGACGCACGGACAGGCGTCGGGCGTGACGGGCCGATGGCCTCCGTCAGCGGTGGATCGCTTTTATGCCCTCAGAGGAACGACGGGTGTGACGCGGACGGAGAAGCGGAAACGTTCGGACGTCACGGCTGCGGTAACTCAGCCTTGGACCGAGAGGGGACGGCGTGATCCGTTTCGGCGCGCTGCGAGGAATTACAGGCTCGTTTGCACGGAGGGCCACTTCACGCACAGCGGCAGGCTAATGACATTCAGAGCGGCAGATAAGACGGCACGTCGTGAAGCAAAAAATCTCGCATCTGAAACTCGCTTCTCCCCAGAATCACCAGTGAGCTTGGCTCTATCACTGCCATCTAAGCGTGCAGATTCACATCCATACGTTTTGCCAACCAACGTCTCAGTCAAGACCTGACTGACGCCTCGCTAGGTATCCAGCGCAAACAATTAATTCCCCTCCCATGTTTAAATGGATGAGGATTTACTGGCTAAGTACCCTGATCCGCGTCCTTTAAATCTCCTGCTCAATCTTGGAGCGTTCAGTACGGCAAAGGAAACAGAAGGTTCCCTGCTGCCCGATCTGGTCGGCCTGATAGCCCGCAGGAGATCCATTACCCATTCGGATTATCCTCCATGTGACCGTCACAGCGGCTGTCTAATAACAGGCTCCCGCAGGCTCTGATTGGTCTGATCCCTGAGATCAGCCTGCCAGTACAGTCTTTGATCCCCGTTCTTACGGTGCAGCTGGCTGGAGGGTGGAGCCATGTAAGGGACCACCTCATGATCTGAAGCAAAGAAGCAAAGTTTAAACTAAAGCTGATCCTTAGACACGTTTAATGTCAGATGCCACCCACAAATGTCTACCTGGCCACGGTTTAGACATCTGCAGAGCTACTGCGGCAGCTTCACTGGACAGATGGGATCGTTCTGAGGATCACCATCATAATCAACTTTGGGCTCAATCGTATGACATAAAACCTCACAGAGGCAGAATTACGCCTTTTAAAAAGTAACAGATTAAATCAGCACTGAACAACACTATACGAAACAGACAAAACTATTTGCAGCAAGGCAGCCGGACTACTTAGCGCTGTTTTGGAATCAGTATTGTTTGTAAAGTGTTGAAATGTGAGAAGCTTCTCTCTAGGCTCTTATGATGCTAAACTTAGGTGTTCTTACCAGATGTAGCTGCAGCTAATTGGTTGTATTGTTTGGAGTATTCGTGACTCAACTCCCCTGCAGAATTTCTCCAAACATAGGCCTGGATTCAAGCAACATTTGTTCATAACTTTGCCTTACAAATCAGTGCTTTTTAAAAACACGATCGTTTTATTTATTTATTAATTATTTTGCCAATTGCCGAATGTGCCAAACTTTTTGGAAAAAAAAAAGTAATGACTGCAAAAGCCAGTTCAGAATAAATGCTTGAATCCCGGGTATAGTGAAGAATGCATTAATGTATTCCTTTTTCCTCTCTCTCTCTTTCTCAAGTTTTGTCACTGACAATGATAACGACAACTACACATGAAAATGATTAAAAACTAAAATAGGTAGGAGCTTGATCATTAATGATAGCTATTGCAAGGATCTTCAGAGGTATGGTTTATATGCCATTCCAATGATAAAAACAGGTCTGACTAGTCACCAGATCATGCAGAGTAAAGAGAAATAATTGAATGATAGTTGTGTTGAACAGAAACAAAAACTACGCGACTGTAACCCATAAGAGTTATGATTTTGCATCAGATCGTTATCCTTATGGTTTACAGCCGTCATAGCCATTCTCTGAATGTTTGGGGCTTTAATTGCATTACAGAAACCAACTGAGAATAAAATGCAGCTTCAATGAATCAGAAATGATCAAGAGCCATAGACACCAAGGTCAGTCACGCAACTCAGACTTTAACCAATGACCTGTTGTCTCACTCATCCAGGGTATTCTTACTGTCACATTGGCTATCAGCATGTACGAATATGTAAACGATAGGCTTGATTTCCTGGTAGATAAAACACAATGGATGGAATATGACATATGAAAGGATGGTTGCTATAGTAATAAGTGACATGCATACACGTATAACAGCTATGCACACGACTGTTACACCAGAAATAGGGAGGATCCTATCACGGCCTGTGTTCTATTCTGATCCTTGTGAGAAACATGTCACAGCTTGCCGACTTTGCCAGATAGCTGCTGTACACCTGTTGTCTTTATTGTGCCAGCTCCTGGCTGCTACGTGCCCTGTAGCGTTACTGTACACACATCCCTATGTCTTTGTACAAGTCAGAGACTCTACCGCGTAATTTCACAGATATACTCAAGACAACTCAGGAACCACCAGGTCTGTGTCACACATGCAGGGAAAGTAAAAGGCATACATGTGAAAGTAATAAAAGAAAGATCAAAGCTTGTGGGTTACAGAGGTAAAGCCTGAGGGTCTGTATGGCTACTGGGCGACAATGGAGGGCTCAGCTTCCAATGATCCTCAACGGTGGTGATAAACCCCACCAACCTCCACAGGTAACAGCCCCAAAGCTAAAAACCAAAGAGAAGCAAAGTTACCTTCTTGACTGGGTTGCGGAGACGTCCAGAAACAGAGGACCACAAGAAGGCAGACAAAGCACCACTTGGCACTGACACCGCTAAGGAGATCAGGCTGTAGAAATCGCCCTCGGCTCAGACACATCAGTCAATTATCTCTGACAGCCAGTCGCCAAGGGGCGAGGGGCGAGGTGCGATGGGGAGAGGGGAGGGGAGAGGGGCACAGGTGCACTGTTCTTATGTGACCCAAAGCCAGGACAGCAGCCCGAGAGCAAATCTCCCATGGGAGATCAGTGCGTTTGGGGGGGGGGGCGCACAGGAAGTATGAGCAAAACAGGAAGCCTTCAGGCAGCTAAAGACTTAGGGAATCAGGTTCACACAGTCCAAGCAGCAGACTGTCACACAGTGTAATGAGGGACCGCAGATGAACAACCCACTTTAGACACCCACTCAGAGAAAAACTGTAGTGTAAATCCCCACAGGGTGAACGGCACCTTCCGTTACTGGTGGGCGAGGCTGAACGATAAGATCCAAGAGCCAAGCAGACAAAGGGAGGCAGAGATGCAGTGGCACATCCTGTTTTTTGAACTGCTGGATGTGGAAAATTCCACTGCATCACATTATTGTCATTTAGCAGATGCTCCTATCCAGAGTGACATACATAGGGGTTTTTTCTTTTGCAAGTTATAACTTTACACAGCTGGATATTTACTGAGGCAGTCAAGGTTAAGTACCTTGCTCAATGGTAAAACAGCAGTGCCCTAGTGGGGAATTGAACCAGCAACCTTTTGGTTACAAGCAGCGTAGCATGGTGGTTAAGGAGCATAACTTGTAACGGAAAGGTTGCTGGTCTGATTTCCTGCTGGGGCACTGCTGCTGCACCCTTGGGCAAGGTACTTAACCCACAATTGCCTCAGTAACTATCCAGCTGTACAAATAGATAACATGTAAAAAAAAAAAAAAAAACTGTAACCTATGTAAGTCGCTCTGGATAAGAGTGCCTGCTAAATGGCAATAACATAATGTAATGTATTGTACAAGCCCTGCTCCTTACCACTATGCTACATTGCCATCCAAGCCCAGCTGCTAACACAAAAGATGTCACGTAAAAGGAAACGTCCCCTTGCTTCTCAGGGACAGAAGAAAACGTTTGCAGAAATGGGTAACAGGGAGCCAGAGGAATCCCACAGAATTCAATAAAACCTAATGAGATTTGCGTGGTTAATGCCAAGCAGCCAAGGAGCCAGATGCAGAGCAGCCAGGCCCTTGAAACGTCAACTGAAAAAAAATCATTCCGACGAGTATTACCAGCCGGGTAAAATACACGCGCTAAAATGATTCGAGACGGCTTGCTATTATTCAGCGTCGCCGCCCAAAAGAACGTCAAGCTGCTCATTGATAAGATTAAAGAAAAAATGAATAAATAAATAAAAAAACGACGCGATCAGCACCCAAACGCAGAGAGGCGCGATTCATCTGAAGCCTTCTGCGTTTGACACAACTCCGTGTCAGGACTCAGCTGCTAAACAGGGCAGCTCGGTGCGGCATCTCCGGACTCAGGCATGACGGCGTCACATGACCCTCGGTGGGTGGCAGATGGGTTTTTCACAGCGTTTCACACTATTAAACCGTTGCCCCCTGAACTGAATGAAAACCGCCAAGGTGGCTTCAGGGGGGAGGGCGGTTCAATCAAAAATAACAATAGTTAAAAAAAATCTCCCACCTTATTACAATAACTTGGCACCTGGATTCAATAAACCACCAAGTCAACCTACGGTTAAAGGTGATGGCGTTATGATATGGTGTGAGACTGAACCAGGAGGGTTATTATTAAATCTCACTTTCCCATTGAGATGACTTTTTGGCTTTGATGGAACCTGGGGCTCAGTTCTGCAGACGCCCTCGTTAGAGACATCCAGGTCTGTCCCTCATTAGCAGAAAGGAGGTCACTGCGATTCACAGACGCAGCAAGGTGACACCATGCCAGTTCGCTGCTGACTGCTGAACTGCCCTCCCCCACCCCCCCACCCCCAATAACCCCCCCTGTGGCTTTGAAGGTGAGGGGGTGAGGCTTTTAGCATATGGCCTGCTGTCAGTCTGGGGACCACTTGACCACAAGTAAAAAAAAATAAAAATTTTTGCTTACTGCTCACAGTGTGAGGAGCAGCACGATCTTTGGCGCGTTCCACGGTGAGGAAGCGGAGCTGACGGAGGTGCGATTTTCTGCTTCCGTTAATGAGAGCTGAGAGCTCCGGCCCACGCCGGTGCGAGAGGTGTGTGGTATGAGGGCCAGACGATGACACACCGAGTACGAACGGCGCTTCACGACACCCTCCCTGCCCCTCTGTAACCTGACCACCGGCTTATTTACGCCTTTCAGGTTTGTTATCGGGTCTGGAGAGGACTTGGGGGTTTATCGGCGGGTACATCAGGAAGCGGCTACGAGTAGCGCTGTGCCCGAGAGGAGCTCGCTCGGTGGAGAGGATGTCACCGTTGGCAATCTCAGCTATGGAGGGGGGTGGGGGGGCTGCAACGAGAGAGTCCCAGAGTCAAACGCAGGCCGCCCCACGAAGACAAACGCACGGATGAGGTCATCCCCACAGCGGAAATGTGAGGGAACTACAGGCTAAAACAGCAGCTAGGCTGTTTTTCTTTTTTTTCTTCTTCTATTCATCGGAAAGGATTTGGTTTGATGTCATTACAGTTTAGGGCTGAGCTGGGGGTGTCAGTCTCAGGACTATGATCCTGAAGCAAACATGGAGGGGTGGGGCTGGGGAGAGAGGATGAGGTGTTGGAGAATGGACCGCACACGGCGAGTTTGCTGGTCTGGGGCTTCACAGCGACCTTGATTGCCTTGCCTTAATAACACATGGGATCTGGGCGGTTCCGACCCAGCGCTGCTGGACTAAGCTTTGCGAGCATGGAAAACCTACTCGTCCCGATCTCTCTCTTGCTCCAAACCGCGCCCCCGCACCCGAGGAGAATGCCACAGTTCGAATCCCCTCGCCTGTTCTTGCCGCATCACGTTTTTTTCACCGGGCGACGACACTACTGAGAGACAGCAGAGGATTTGTCTCCAGACCCGGCAAGCGCTATCTGTCAACAGGGGCACTTACAAAGTCTTGAAATGGTGTGGAAAGCCTAAAGTGAGCAGGGTTACGCAGGGCCAGTCTGACAGCCAAAAAACAGAATTGCAGTATCCTGAATTATCATTTCAATGTATCTCTTATCTATAATGGAGAAATTTGGGATGTTTACCAACAGTATGAATCAGAGTCAGAAGGAGATGGAAAAATTGCTGAACGTCTTTACACTATTAATAAAGTAAGGCTCCTCAGATTGATAAAAGCTTATACCAAGAGTTATGGCAAAGAAAAGAAATAATTTAACTTCACGAAATATTATTTGATATGTGCATTACTCTTCTAACTTCAACACGGCTTCTGCCTGGACGCTAGCATTAGACTAAGCTGTCTTTGTGGGGCAAACAGAGGAAATGCTGCTAATGGTATTAACGCTTCAT
>NC_050601.1:5723939-5728939 GCF_013368585.1 Megalops cyprinoides | reverse complement strand
CACAGACGAAGCGCGTGCCAGACTCGCATTTGGATTTCACGCAAATTGGCTGTTACAGCGCAGTTCCCCAAAAGGAAAAAAAAAAAAAGCAAAAATGCAATAATTCATAGCACACACTGCTGATGTAACGGCTGCATAGACTGAATGCATCATTTTCGCCACAGATGTTACAATCACTAGATTTGTAGAAGGTCAAAACACAAAATCGTGCTTGATATCCACGCAGTTTTCCACAGACACATTAAACCTCCAAACCTGTTGCATGCCTAGTTTGGCTAGACATAGAATATGTTACAGGCATATGTTAATCAAAAACCCTGTTCCTTGCACCCAATCAGCATGTGCTTTTAACCCTGATTCACAGGCAAATGCAAGTTTTACTTTTCGTTCCTTACAAACCCAATCACCAACATGAATTTAAAAGATGTATTCTGCATTTAAAAAGAGTCAGATGCATTTTTTTTTCCACTAAGTTAGAGCTCAGGACAAATGTTTTCTGATTTGTGGTTTGAGTGCCTTCTCTCAGGCTCTCGCTCTCATTCTGTGCCCCACACACAAAGCTCTGCATTAACTTTAGCCTGCTATTCAGCAGCAAAGCCTCACCCCCATCCATTACTGTCACACTTAGTCTAGCATCACCCTCGTCCTAACCTGCTTTTTTTCCCCAAACCAAATGGATTCTTTCATTACAGAGAGTGAACAAGGACACTTTCCTTTCGTTTTTTTTCTTTGCCTCTTGGGACTGAAACCTGCAACCTCATGGCGACAGTTTCGTCTCCCTAATCACTGCTGAAAACTGCAGCGTGAAGAACAACATCAGCCCTCGTTCCAGGCCCAGCCCTACAAAAAACGTGCGCTCACGATGTCTCCGACACGCAACTCAAAACACAGTAATGAAAGGCGAACCTTAGGGGCAGACAAAACTTTGCCAAAAATTTTTTTACATATTCTCTCAGTTGTCACATTCAGCTGGGGGCATCGCTCAGAGAAGGTGCTTCTGAGAGGGGTGCTGTCATGAAGCCGGGCCCCAGAGAAGCATTTTCATCATTCTGTTATGTACAACACAGAAGTGCCTCTAAACTGTTTTACAGATTATTAAACAAACATTTGTGCAGCTTAATTCACAATGATCATAATTTAATCTTCTTTATCTCCACAGCGTGTCTGTATTCCAATATATTAGATACATCAGAATTTTATGATTTCCTCAGTTCAGCTAACAATCCATGCTCCATTTTGAGAGTGCTGTTTTTTTTTTTCTTTTTCTTTTTTTTTTTTAAAAAAAGAGAGCGAGCTTGTGGTTTAGGCAAACCGTATCTGTTGAAAATGTCAGCACAGTGGAACTTTCTAATCGTATTAAGGTTCCCCATCATTTCTCCCTGCTTTCAGTCATGCAGACTTCTTATCCTTCATCTCCCAGGCTGTCGATTTCACGACAGCCCTCTGATTCAGACGCCTCCTATGATCACAAGCCGTCAGAAAACAAAATACGGCAATGATTTGCTCGTATCTCCTCCTCACTGGAGACACAGAGACACCAGCAGAAAGAGAATGATGGGTAGCTGTTTGTCTGGGTGGTGCTGCTCAGTGTGTCTGTAGTGAGCACTTGTGATTCAGAAGGCCTGCTGAGACCACCCTCAGATTCACCTCCACCATCCGAAAAACCCAATGTCCTGTTTTTGTCTTTTCTTTTTATTCGTTTTGTTCTGTTTTGATTTGTTTTCTGTGATACAGTCCGGCTGTTACATTCTTTCGGGTTCAATTTTCCACTTTTATTACAGTAGTAAAAAAAACTCTTTTCTGCTTGCTGAAATCTCAAGGAAGCGACCGGCTTTACAAATCGAATGCAAATTGACAGAAACCTTTACATTTAAGAGGTACGCCAAAGACATGCTGGATGATTCTTACAGCTCACGGGAAATGGTCAAGTGATGGACATACTAAGTTTTAAATCCTGACTATCAGTGGAATGAGAGAAAAGCTCCAACTGTTAACCAGCTCAAACAGAGAAACAGGGCGGCATGTTCTAGATATGGCTGCCCCTTCGCTGGGCGTGGGTGAGGTTCACACTTCATTAGAATTTCCTGGTGTGTGTGTGTATGTGTGCGTGTGTGTGTGAGCTCATGCGCCTTTGTGTGTCTGTGTGTCTCAAATGGAAGAACTGGAGGAGCTGGCAATGGGCGAGAGTAGAGGGTCGGAGCGCCAACTGCTAAACATGCGGGGATAACGCCTTAAAACGCCAGAAAAGGAGCAGGGCCATCTTGTTAGCTGCTGTTGTCCCGCAGCTAGACTCTCACCCACTGACACCCATACCCCAGCTCTGCCCCCCCCCCCCCCCCCCCCCCCCCCACCTCTTCCCCCATATGGCAGCGGAATACCAGCAAATGTTTATACATGGCGTGAGAGGAATGGCAAATATTTGTGTCCCCCAAATGGAAACGGGCCATCAACAGGCTTTGTCAGCGTATCCTCATTTGATTCGCACACCATTTGTACACGAGTAAGTTCCGAAATGGGGGGGGGGTGGTATTTGACAGTGCTGCCTGGACTCCAAGACCCATCCAGCACTTGAACAGATGGTTAACAGCTATATTGAATTTACCTCATTGTAAACCAAAGTCATTTACATTCTGTCCTCAGTGCCGGGGGGAGTGATCGCGCTTTAAATCAACTTTAAATCAAATTGCAGCTAAGCAGGTTAAAGACCTCTATACATAAATAATACCTTTGATGTTCAGAAACACGTTTTTAAATTTTAATTGTTTTAATTGTGCGGAGCATCTATATAACGTCACATACAACTGTGTGCATTTTAGATGGGACGCATTAGCAGTGAGCCCTGCCACAATGCAGTCCGTGCCACAAACACTCAAGAAATATTTAAATATGTAAATGTACACGTCAAAATAAAAGCCCGAATTCCACCTGAAGGTTGGCGAGCAAAGTCACCTGAAGCATGCGGTCGTTAATTATCGGAACGACCTTCCGCGGAGTAATTACAATTACCGGTGTCATCGCAGAGGAGTGCCGAAATTCAGCCGCAATTAAACTCCTCCAGCCGTAAGGGGAGAGGCGTGTCTGTGCCGCCGCAGTCAGCATTAACAAACACTAATTACAATTCCTAATTAGCATTCCATCTCCACCGCTACCCTCTGTAACGCACTCTAACAGGGAAATAGTCTTGTCGGAATAATGGCGCTGAACGCACAACGGTTGTGGTGGGGGCTGGCGCTTTGGTTTGCAGGGACCGCTGGGTTATGGCATATAGGTTTAGACCCTCCAGGGCACTGCAGCTGAAGCATCCCGTCAGCAGAGCAGCCAGACTGAGGCGCTCAGTACAAATTAGTTGTGGGCGATGGGAGGCAGGGAACAGAGAGCATATAGCATCATTTAAAATGAGACGCGAGTATAAACCGAGCTTATCTTTCCCTGGTTACGTAACCGAGTGCATGTTTGTGGGTTATGTGTGGGGTTGCGTGTGTGTGTGTAGGGAGGTACCGGGCTGTGACAGTGGCGTCAACTGCATTTTTAAATATCCGTTTCGTCATTTGAGTTAAGGCATTGTCCGTAGGCTACCATATGGCTTGACTTAACAAGCAGTTAGCGCTGGAATCCAGAACTCTCAGCTAAAATATCTAAAAATGGTTCGCCAACACTCAAACGTAGCATGCAAGAAGTCTGATTTTTTTCACATGGACATACAAGGGTCAAAGCAAGTAGGGCCAGCTCTAGCATCTTTGCCGCCCTAGGAAAGATTTTTTTTTTTTTTGCTGGAGCGCCCCCGTTCCCACCCCGACATTCCCCAAACAACAAACACTGGCTACAGTTTGTATAAGAAGTATTTCAGCGCTACTGGCAAGTTAAACAATTGCAACAAAACTTTTATTAACAGGAGTGCTTAAGTATTAACCTTTAAATATTATACATTTTAAATGGCTAGCTTCCTATCAATTTGGTTTGAGTAATTTTCATACTGGTTCGCGCTATAAAATCTGGCAAACTACAAAGGCCTTTACATGAGCGTTAAGTTCGTTTTCAGCTTTTCCTGGCCACCTTTCATACACGGCCTCCTGTAGCTAGTTTTCTTAGCTATACAGGGCTGTCTACCTTAGCTACGATACCCAGCAAGCAAGCAAGTTTTTAAGTTTATCGTGTAGCTGACGTTAGTGAGATAAAGAAGAAAGATGAAATAAGTTAAACGTTCATAAAATGTTGATGAAATACCGCCGTTCGCCTCTCCTCCTCCTCCTCCTCCTCCTCCCTCGCTCGCCTCTGCGCGTGATGCGTCCATGGTTTGCCGCGTTCCTCAGACTCCCGAGCATCAGCGGCTGTCGCGTGCGTGCACTGCGGGCCAATCCCAGGTACGCATACACTCACTGCCTTCGGTTCAAGCGGGGTGAAGCTAGCTGCGCGTAAATGCGGATCAAGGTGCACATTTCCAAATCCCAATCCTAGCCACTACAGGGTCAAGTCAAAACTGATCCTGGATCATCTGCTGGGGTTAACTTCACGCAAAGCTCGCGATCACCTAGACCTTACATGCACACCCAACCTTGTTTTTTTTTTTTTTAGGCAGCTGTACCCTCCTGCCCGCAATCCACAAACGGATGGGTGGGACACATGGATGTTAACTCGAGCAGAGCGGAACTGTCTTATCATAATAATAATAATAATAATAGTAATAATAATAATGACAATACTAACACCATGCGCACTCGGTGATGAGTGGCATATAGCAAGAACTTAGAACGCCACCAATGAAAAAAGTTTGAACAGTACAGCCTGTTGATTTGATGATTCTTTTTGCTTCCGAAGTTCTCATGAATTAAGTCACACCCTAGACCATGAATAGCTGTCAGATCATATGAATGGCAAATCTGTTAATACAACTGCAAAATATATAAATCGTAGGAACACATAGTAACTCACTCCATGTCAATTGTGTTCTTGGCCGTCCCAAAACATAACACTTTTAATAATTATACGATTGTTTTCTTTGC
>NC_050601.1:5631439-5718939 GCF_013368585.1 Megalops cyprinoides | reverse complement strand
ACTTCAAATAAATAAACCTCAAATATGCTAAACTTGCATCCCTCTTAAGTCTTGTATAGGCAGAAAATAAAACACAAATGCACTGTGGCAACGTCTTTCTGCTCTTCTTGAACTGTGGCATGTTTATCGTAAATGCAAGGAGATCATCAAAAGTCTCTGTAGACTCTTCAACCAGTGACAGTAATACGTTTTGAAAATGAGTGGGAATAATGTGTGCAGCAGGAGAGAGATTCCTGTTGGGCTGGATGTTCTAAAGGATTTTTCTTCTTCATTTTTTTATTGTCTGCCTTAGTTATTCTTTGGAGAAATGGTCAGCTCACCTGGCGCCTCAGTTGTAACGCAGCAGGAGTTGAAATTTCTAGACACATGAAGGTCCTCCAAGACACACACACACACACACACACGCACACACACACACACACACACACACACACACACATGCACACATACAGGACTGTGCTGATTATGAGACCCCACACTCTGAGCACACGGAAGACATTGAAAAATATCCGTACTATTAAGTTTCTGTCAGCGCAAAACACCTTTAAAGGGAGGTAGCTGCCGAATGATCTCAGCTGCAGATTAGAATTCCTTGAAAAGCTTGATTAAACTTAATTAACTGAGCTCCTTCAGAATGGAAGGCAGCAGGCACAGGTGTCTCCTGGACCGGGGCAGGGAAACACCACTCTTGAAGACTCATAGAAAAAAAGAGAGAAACGGTAATAGAAAACCTTTGCTGCATAGCAGATTGCAAATCACCCAGCTAATGTTTCACTCCGATATTAATGGGCCTTGACATGGATTTTAAACGAAAGAATAAAAAAGGAGGTATTAAAAAAAGGATTTCAAAAGAAACATATGGCATGAACAAAAAAAAAAAGTCAAAGTTGAATTCAAAGTCCACAGAAATGTGGAACAGTAATAGTTTAATGCACTGCTCCACAAATTCAGGGGTTTTTTTTCCCTCAGAACCTGTGTGTTTTTATTCTAACCTACTCTGAAGGTCATGTCTCTCTCTCTGTAAGAAGTCGATTTGTTTAAAAGCTGAGAAAAATGTGCAGTTTTTCCACGTAAATCACATACAAGCTTTTGTTTATTGCATTTTTTTTTACTTTCCTTTGTATTTTTTTGCTCTGTTGTTTCGTGGCAGAATAGTCGATCCCATACTCCACCCTCAGGGCACAGACGCAGGGCATCAGAGCAACCTTCAGAATCTGAGCACATTCGTTTTCTGAGGACGCGTGTGCCGTAAGTCAATACCGTTATTTATTAGTAAGTGTTTGCATATGCTTTCATATTGATTTCAGATACACGCAGGTCTGTCTTTTTCTCTGCGGCATAAGTGCAGCTCAAAATGTAAAACAAATGCAGAACAACGGCTGAAGAACCGGTGAATAACTCCAGCAGGTACAGAAACTGGGGAGTTGGTCTTTCATATTCCCTTGGCTGCTCTTTTCAGATAAAAAAAACACACACACACACACACACACACACACACACACACACACACACACACACACACACACACACACACACACACACACACACACACAAGGCCTTGACTGTCTTTTACAGACCAAAAAATATGTTTTAAATTTTTCGCAAATGAATTAAAGACCATGTTGTAGGCAGCTGGTAAAAAGGGAGTTAGGAAGTTATATTTCTGCATTGGCTGACACTCTTGCCTAGTGCGATTAACGTATCTTTCATGTCACTTATCACCTGTCTGGAAGGTTTTCTGCCCTCCTTAAACTCACATCTGCAGCCTGCAGGTCATGGGTACAGTTGCCTAACCGCTACTACAAATGGCTGCCTACTTGTGATACCACTCAGGGGCAGGAGTTCCCATCCACGGGGTGGAATACCTCTGGGGCCTGCTGTCAGTAAACATTACATCTTCAGTGCAACAGCAGTTGTAATCTGACCCTGGGACTGGCCTGTCCAGGAGCTGAATGGTGCTGAATCTGTATTTGGACTTGGCCGTCTGCCCTCACGGTTTCCTCGGATTATTCCTCGTGTGGCCCTGGAAAACACTGCCTTTGACTGTCCATTCCAATAGTGCCTGCAACATGTATGCTTTACACCAATTACTTATGTTTTCATGCACCGGATAAGAGTGGGGTGTTTCTGTGATATGTGTTTGAGGGTATTCATTGCTCATGCAGTTTTATCTATCAAGGTCTTGTCATTGTCCTGTTTAATCCAGCTTTGGGTGTTGCTAATTATTTGTTGCTTGTCCTTGTCTTGTTTCAGCAAATGATCATCAAAGGACTGTGCTGTGGCTTTGTTGTTGCTCTAACATGTTTTGTGCACTCCGACTTTATGCAAGTGTTCCATAAATGTATTCTCATTCATAAAAACACACAAGAACGAAAACAGCGCAACCTTTAAGTGCACCCCATTACCGCTGTTAAACAGAGAAACATCCCAGAATCAACAACAAGCATCTCCCCCTCCAGAGGTAATTGCGGCTTAGTAGAGCTGCTGCCTGTCTGATTTTGACAGGGCTTGAAATAAAAGGAAGTGACCTTTCCAGCAGGGGGAAAAAAAAAATGCATGCAAGGAGCACATCAGTGTCCCCCTGCAAGTTTCCCCGTTGCCCACGGGGCGTAAATCGCTGCTTCTAATTGGTCCATATGGAACGGAACCAGCAGCAAACTGACACTAATGGCAGGACCTTACCCGACATGAGCGTGCACAGTTTGTGCCCCAAAGACGCGCAATGTCAGCCGACCCCTGCACCCGCCCCTGCTTGCCCTCAGAACTAGGGCTGCCGGGAGCTTTGTTCTGAGTCACCCGGCCTGGGCAGGCTCTCTCTCTCAGCTTCTCAACCTTTACTAGAGGACAGCGTCAGACCTCAGTGTTTCGAATGAAGCCGTTTGCCAAGAGAATCCTGTGTCTGTGCAGAAACCAATCCATACAGTTAGTCTCTGGCAAATAGATCTCTGTTGAAGTAGTCAAATACGATTGTTTGTCCCATTAAAGACCGTGCCTGATCAATGTGAGGTTCTTAGCTCAGATTTCCAAAGACCAAATAGGGCAATAACAATGATAAACCTGTAAATGTGTTCATTCTGTGAAGGCTGACATATTTAGGAAATAAAGGATAAAAATTTGGAAATACTTCAATAAGGGGCAAATTCAAATTCATTAAATATTAAGAATAATACTCAGGACCTGCACTGAGGCCAATCTCACCAGAAAGACCAGAAGCAAAGAGAACCATCTCATTACATATACCAATAACCCAGCGACCCATCTCACTACATATACCAGAAGTGAACGGTCTGAATAAAACTGCTAAAAATTAATGAGCATATAAACATTCATAACAAAAACACAGGTGCAGAATTCAGTAAGCACAACAATCCAGTGAATAGAAAAGCATGAAAAACACCTATCAGGGCATTATAAGGATCTATTCAGCCACCCCTTAAAAAAGCTGTTGATTTTAGTGGTGGAACAAAACACCCGCCTGGCCCTATTGAAGATGTTAATTTGCTGAAATTAGTTAGCGTGTCTGTTTACTTGCAGTAGATTTTAGAGAGATAGACGATACAACAGATATTGTTTTCCTGCAGTCGCCAGCTCCACAGCATTCAATGGGAGTCACTGCCACAGCAATAAGCACCCCGCAGAGAGAAAGCAAAACAAAAGAAATTTGAATTTTTAACCCAGTGTTTATTGTGAGCTTCTGGTTTTCAGCATTTGAAATAAAAAACAAACATTTAAGAAATTCCAGAAGCTACTGTATTTCTGATTTCATCACCGTGGAGTGTGGGGATTTGTGACTCAGGAAAAAGCTCCTACATGAGGGCTTTCAACAGAGCAAGCACTCAGGCCTTAAAAACACCGCTCTCTTTTTTGAAATATCCTAATTAAATACATTAGCAAATAAAAGATTGCCGTTGTTTACAGTTTCTGTCAAGTAAAAAAAGTTCAGTCCCAAAAAATGGGTGTCACATGAAACAATATTCTGCATTAATTAGGAGAAAAAAAATCTAGCATTTGCTAGATGCAGGCTGCAGTTAATTAAAGAGGACTGGTTTGAAATGTTTGGAGGGTCTAAGGCATGAAAATGTAGCCACGCATTTGTTCACTGAACTGCTCAACCAGAGCTCTCAGAATGAGCCATTTATAGGAAAATGACAATATAGTAACAGTGCAAGGCAACCACAAAACCAAAACCTCTTTTTATTGAGTCAATATTTTTGGAGCTGATTAACCTTAACCTCTGTGCTGGGTAAGTGAAAGGGTTTTTCCTTTTTGAAGAAGAAGAAGGGACACAAAAGATGAGGCTTTCCATCCAAATCCACCTCTTTTAAACTGCTACATAATTTAGAACTCATAAAAAACAGAATTCACAGACTTCATTGTTCACAATGTGTTTATCTCAGAGATTTGATTAATTCAAATTCAAATTCATACTCTAAAGTATTCTGGTACGATCAACATAGGCAGACATTTTCAGAATGTTTATTAGTTTCCATGAAGACGAATGCCCTCTAAAAGCAGGATCTTATTGTCATGCATAAATCATGCTTTTCGGGAGAGCTGAGCAAACAGCAGAACATGGTTTTTAAAACTCATCAGCAGAACACAAAGTTTGGCTGTCACAGTAAATCCTTTTAAGTGATTTCAGTGCCTGAACAGGTGCATGGTCTCCCAAGTTCATGCATAATACATGTAAGAAAAATCTACCCACCAAGTAAATGCAGCAATATCAGCGCTTACGCAAATCCTTCGTAAAAAGCCCTCTGTCTGTTGATTGCGTCAGTAGCAAAAAAAAAAAAGGCACAGTATTCAAAAACAGCGGACAGATTTCAGTTACATTTGGAATGTGTGACTATAATTACCAGGACCAAGGTTTGCTGCTGTTTTAGAGGGACAGATACACAAACAGTAGCTTCCGGGTCCTTTGTTTGTTCCAAACGTTGTTGGAAAGTGGTCACACAAACTGCCTGTCTCCCTCAGTGGAAACTTCTCTTTGTGCTTCCAGGTCTGTGAAATGCATGAATGCTTTGTGGCTGGCCAAAAGCCCGATTGCCTATGTATGGCTATGGACAGGCACTCAAAATCAATGCTGTGCGTGGTAATGAAACAGGTAAATTCCTCTCTGCTCCAAACTCACCCGAAGTCATATCCGCATAATAGGGTCGCTAAATCTTGCATGCATGACTTCCATGGTGATCAGAGGAGGCAAAGGTCACAGATGTTCAGGTGACATTTAGCGATCTATATGCATAGTGCAATGTGTTTTCTTTCTTTCTCTCTTTATTAATCTTCTCTGTTAATGTGACCGTAGAATACTGTAGAATGATTATGACAGGTCAAAGGGAAGGATGCTACCCAAAGCCAGGACACTGTGAAACATGCTTCACTTTCAAAGAGCAGTCCCAGATCGATATCAGCTCGCATAAAGGACCAGAGGACTCAAGTTTTTATAATATCTGCCTCTTGTGACACAATCAAGGAAATTACATATCAGTTTAAATTACTTATCAAGTCAAATGAAAGGTACCTATTTCAGAGTGTTCAGGTCGTGGGAACGGCCTATGGTTGTCTTATCACTGGCTGACTTATTAAACATCAGTTAGATATGTACGTCATGTTTCAAACAAAGGACATTAGTGCTGTTTGTTTATGGATTGTACCAACCAGGTTTCATTTTAAGAAAATGATCATATTGGAGAGAGAAAAAAAACAAAGCACAAAGCAGGCTTTAGCTTCAACGTCTTATCCATCAAGTGCTGAGAACATATTGATGACATCTTGGAAATTCTTGACTAGGGATTTGAATGTTTATTAATGGCATTTTCAAGGATCTAATATTACTCACACTGTAGAAGTGACGAACACTAACAGAAATAGAGGTTATCCTCACAGCTTATCCCTGTTGAGGAGGTCCTTGCCGTCACATTTGGTTAATTTTTGCCAAAGCATCCTTTCTCACTTGTGCACCTGACACACTACCCCCTAAAGGAACTTCTCATGTCTCAAACTGTCTCTTACTAAACTATAAAATTAAAAAAAAAAAAAATTAAAGTGTAATCTAATGGCTTTACGCACTCGTTAGCTTTACCTGCTAGTTTGTACCTCACTTGTAAGTGCATTCATATGAGACTGACACCCATGCTAATACTAATCTCAACAGGAAATGATCTTTGACCAATGGCAGAACACTTTCACTCACCTTGTTGCTCTGTTGCGGAAGTACATGACAAAAGTGTACATTTCTTCACATATATTACATTGTGCTTTACTTCAGTGTACAGTGGCTGGAAAAAAATAATAAAAGCATTGCTTTCTGCAAAATGATCATAAATGAATTCTATAAGTAAGTATAAATAAGTATAAAAACCCAACAAATTGGTTTATATTAGTGCCTTAATTGATAGGCAACAAGGTTTTTGTCATGTTGAGATAACAATTTCATTTGTGCCATTTCCCCGTGTGTCTGTAACAACTAATGAAAGATTAAAAATGTTTTTAATAAAAAACACAATTAAATCTGAAACAGATTATAATTGGAAGTATGGTAGCATTAGACATTAGTGGTTAGGGAAAGAGACAGTCTCCTTATGAATATGTATGCTGAGATCCCCATCAAAACAAAACTGACAAATGAATACTCTTTTTCTTCTATTCAATTTTAAAAAACAATCTGAAAAGAATTAAATTATCAAAATGCACTCTACACTGTTTGTTACGAGGCTCTGTATTCATAACACGTTTATTGAATGTGTAAATTAATTACAAGATCAGGTAATGATGATCTCTCTGCTGAGGATAGGCGATAATTTGGCTGTAGGAGTTTTGTGGATTTGCAAAAGGTCCATTTCAGTAAATGAGGTGAGGGTATCCATTTTTGGTTTAATGAAGACATTCCTTTCCAGAAACTGGATTTAAATGGTCTACACAGGAGAGAGGTTAAGAAATAACAACTTACCAACACGCTTAGCAAATTGCATCTCTCTCACACACTCACACACACTCACACTCACACCCACACACACCCACACCCACACACACATGCGCACACACACACACACACACACACACACACACACACACACACACACACACACACACACACACACACACACGCACGCACACACACATGCTATAGCATATAAGCATATACTTATACATATATTGAAAGCTAGAGCCTTTCAGTCGAATAGACACATCTGGCATTGCAAGCATAGTCACAATGAGGGTAACAAGCTTGACTTATTTATTTCCAGACCTTGGCTCAGGTACTATATGGACGGACCCACACACACACACACACACACGCATACACACAGGAATAGAGCCAGAACTGGGACGGATCAAAAGCAACGTCTTTCCTTTGTGCACACACACACGGCATCATTTAAACTGGCATGCGTGCTGTAATATTGCAGCCGCCAGCAATGGTTTAATGACGACCGAAAAAAAAAAGAGGAGTAGTGACAAGAAGCAACCAGCATTGCCAACTGGTAATGCAATCATTAAACGCGGGGAAATTTAGAGACCAGGGGCCTGATTTTAGAGAGACCGTTGCCTTGAGTTTAAAGAGACCATGTGCCTGATTTTAGAGAGACCACTGCCTTGATTTTAGAGAGAAAATGGCAATGATTTTAGAAAGACCATTGCCTTGATTTTAAAGAGACCATGTGCCTGATTTTAGAGAGACAATGGCAATGATTTTAGAGAGACCCGGGGACTGATTTTGATGGTTCAAAAATACTGCATACTGTGCTGTGCACAGCTCCTTATCTGTGCCTAAGCTGTGTACAACTCCTGCACCGTGTGCTCCCTACCTGTTGCAGTTAAGGTGACAGATACCTTTGTCATCCATTGTCAAAGATGACACCACCAGGTCATTTCATAGCATGGCGGGATTGAATGACAATCAGCTGTCAGTTCCGGTCTTTGTGCGGATGGACTGTACCCATGTCCACCTGAATCTACCATCAGTCTAAGGTTTCATCTCTGTCAGCCCTCTGGAGGTCTATTCAGTCTGCAAGTGGATTGCAATTCCCACCATACTATTGTAAACAGCCTTGAGCACTTACTGTCCTTCAATCACTGCACTACATAGGGACTACGACACAATTACAGTGGTCTTTCAGTAGTCACCTGCCAGACTTGTTGTGTAATTGAGCATACCAGATCATACCAGAGTGACCTGCACTGTAGGAAACATACAGAAAGTAACCAAAATAACTCCCTTTGTCAAATTCCCAGCTCTTACCCTGGAAACCTGAACCAATGAGATGTGAAAGGTCAGTAATCTGGCTCGCTTCCGCCGTGAAGACACCGGAAACGCAGAGCGTGGCGAGCTTGTGAAGGCTGACAGCGTCTGTCTGCCGGGACCACTGTTTCCCTCTCCTCGGATTCCCCAGCTGCCAGATGGTGTCAGCACCGCGCTCCGGTCAGAGCTCCTCCGTCAGGTGGTCAGCGAGTGGCGGGCTTGATCTCTGAGGCGCTGGACCACTGTCAATGGCTGTGTCACCCTTCTGTGCCTCCGGTGGGAGCCAGACCCCCTCCCACCCTTACCACCCCCCCACTCCCGGCTCCTCAATTCCTAAATGCCACTTGTCAAAGTCATGGCCCACTTCAGCTAAACCCACAGAGACCTGGCTCCAGAAGTAGTATGAGTGCTATAAAGTTAAAGCAGCAAACTTACATGTATAGCACCCAGTTTCTGATGGCTTCTTTGACTTATTTCAGCAGGAGGAAAATACCGAATTAATTTCAGGCCACGTCACATGCGATTACCAAGCACACACCCAAATAAGACTTCGAAAAGTTTGTGACGATGATGATAGTCGTTTGAAAAAAAACTGTACAAAAGGCAGTCTGAAATGCACAGGGCCACAGTATTACTTGAAATGTGTCAGACTGCGCAAATTACCTCTTTGTCATTTAGGCTGCTGACTAAGTTAAGAGAAAGACTGTCAACACAGCGTGTGCTTTTTTAAACATATCCATTTATAGAACTTGTTATTTGACTAAGGAAATTCGGTTTAAGTGCCCTCCGCCAAGGACACCACAGCAGTGCCCCAGATAAGATTGGAACCTGCAAACCTCAGATTACAGTTCCCCAGGCTTAGGTCACTATGGTCACGGCCAAATGTCACCGGTCAGGTAAGTCTGACATCACTGACGACAGCCACATTGATTTTTCTATGAGAGCATGTTTTCGTCCTCTCACACTCAATCAAACCACTCCCCTCGCAACCCTGTTGATCCGTTTCAGTGCAAGCATACCTCCCGGTCTCCAGAGTCACATTGTCTGTCACCACGATCACCACAAAGTGGCAGTCAATATCAAGCTGCTGTTGTCACATCGCTCCTCATATCACTCACGCTAACACGCTAAAAAGGGCCCCTCTTGGTTGCCACGTCGGTGTTGCTGTCAATACCGTTATTGCCACCCCACCCCACCCTCTGCCAACTGTCACCGCATCGGTCCTTTTCACCTCACTACCGCGGCTGGCTGCTGGCATGTCCACAATCTCTCTGCCTGTCAGTATCAGTGAGCCCATTCAGCTATGAATATAAAACCTGGTATCTGCCGTTTTAATCACTCTAAATCGGTCGCTGCCAAAGAGGGTGAATCTAGGTCAGCCATGCCTCCTGTTGGCTGGATGATTTCACCCCCACCTCAGGTGAATTCCACTGAATATCCCCTGGTGGATATCAGCTGTGTTCACATGACCAAGCTGTTGAAATTGTGCAGCATATATCAGATGGTTTCCCTTTTTTGTGCTATCATAAAGCACAGTATAAGCAGAACTGCTACATCCTTACCATTGCCACAGGGGCTGTGTCATCTGCTCCTTGGACTAAATGCCTTAGCCTATAATTTATGTTTAAGCATTATTTTTTCTTCATAAGTAAGTTTAGCAGTCACTAAAATTATCATAAAAAATTGATCTGTAGTAAAAGAAAGAAAGAAAGAAGAGCAATGGGGGGGGGGGGGGGGGGGTCCCAAGTGGCTCAGTGGAAAGGTGCTTGCATTGAGTGCAGGCTGAGCCCTATAACCTGGGCTCGAAACTGGCCATGTCGTTTGCAGACAATGACCGGTGTCCCACAGCAGCCGAACAAATTTGCTTTGCTTATTCTTCCAGGGCTGTGCTTGTCAGCTTGTACCTCTCTAAGGCACAGTGGGACTTCTACTGTTGCTGGGATGATGTCATTGGAGTAGCACCGATCCTCCAATGAGAACCAGCTCCACTGTAGCGCACCGCGTGACTTGTAGTGGAAATAATAGTCAACACCTGTGTGTGAGCGTACAGATAGATTGCATTTATGTGGCCTCAACACTCCTACAAGAGTGCAGACGTTGTCACAGTGAGACGAGCCTAGCATGTACAATTAGCGATTCCAAAGTAGGGTTGCACAGAGGAGAGGAAACATTAACAAGCATCATTTGCATTTCTTTGTAAGGTAAAACTAAGGACAAAAGCTGACAGAATCCAAGGATGTGTCTCTGTCCAGCTGTGGGCGCGGATGGCTTTGTCTCTGTGGCCAGCTGTGTGCAGGCTTCTCACGCACTGTCGTCATCGATCAATGTCACCGTCCCATTTGCAATGCGTTGCATGTCTGAACTGCTAATAAAGACACAGACGGCAATGATCTCTCCGGCAATGTGAAAGGAATGGGCCTCTCTCGGTAGAATCTCCTAAAATCACACAGAGCTCGAGTGAAAATTCTCGAGAACTTTGACTCGCTGAGAAAACATCAGCGCCCGTTCAGATCACGTGAATACAGACGAAATTAAACAAAACCGATAGATGAAGTAAATGAATAAATAAACTAAATCGTCTTCCTTGGGCAACTTTCAGGCTTGTTGAAGATCTGAGAAGCCGGTCCCTGTGCCATCAGCCCCCCATTGATTAATTACGGTAATGAGGGAAATTAAGGCCTCCCTCACTGTATGTGTAATCAGCCATTATTTACCGCCCAGAGGGGAATGACTGGAGGGTAAACAACCATGTTTAATTCAATCCTTATATGCCTTTTGTAACAGGGGGACATGGTCGCAGCCTGCCTAGTTCACAGATGGAAGAAACAGCAACACTTAAAGGTGCACGTTTGGGCTAATGATCCTCCCTGCATTGTCTCAGGGCATGAACAGCAAACACAGTCCACAGGGTTCACACCCAAAAGGCGCCGAGTCTGAAACTGCACTTCCTCCTGAATCTACCTTTAGCAGGCTCGCAGAGTCAACCTGGCGCCTAGAATCGAAACCAATATGCTCTCACACTCAGCACACTGTTTGTGCACGGTCCACACACATCAAACCCATTAAAGCGAAAGAAAATGCATTCCATCAGAGTCTGTTAGAAGCAAAAATGACAGCAACAACAAAAAAAAAAATCTTGCGGTGTAGCCAGTTGCGTCTGAATTCCTGCGGCTGAGTGGGTACTTAAAATATCACACCCCTGTGGTGCAAGAAGAAGAAAGAATTCCAGCCTGAAAGACAGACGTTTGAGAGCTGAGGGGAATGAGGAATGCTCTGTGTGAGACGGCGAAGAGCACATTAATGAAACGCTGCCACCACGGAAGGGCCAGAGAGCTCCGCTCTGGGTCCTGCTCACACTTCCTTGGTGTTACTGCAACCTGTCCTCAAGGCTAACGCTAGCGCATGCTAATGTGCGAGAGCTGAGAGCGCAGGAGAGGTGTGTGTCCGATAGCACGTCTCTGATAGCCCGTGCAACCGGAACCACCCAAAGCTGCAGACGGTGTAAAGCTACTCACAGGTCCAGGTCTGACTGGCACTGTATCCAGCCTACACTGGGAATGGTATAGAGATGCCCTAGGTATGGCATAACAGGGGAAATTTGGTGAGAGGACGGAGGTCCCATAAATGCACTGAACCCTTGAAACTGACACCCTCTGAGTCCAGGCTGCAATCCAAAGAGCCTCATTGTCAGTCAAACAGATGAATTATCTGGAGAATTGGAACTGGTGGTGGTGGGGGGGGGGGTTGTACATTAGTTCAGACCCTCTTCATTGAATGATAATGATTAGAAATGATTTCACATCTCAGAGCTTTCCATTGCACTCATCCTACGTCAGATTCAGGTCTGCAGCAAATTCAGTGGTGCTGTGCCTGCTGTCTGGAAAGGCTGTGCGGCGCAGGGCATTTGTTAAAATGTTATCAAGGACAGTAAGGAGTGTACGCAAAGTGACTCTCCTGCCATAGACATATTGACACAAAGAGGCACAATGACTCGCTCAAGGACTGCCTTCTCATCTGGCCAAGCACTACACTGACTCACCCACCCTCCTCACCCATTTCCTCTCACCGCAAATTCAGAGGCAGCGCATACTCTCCTGCTCTACTGACTGCAAATGACCCGCAAACGCCCCCCCGCTCCTCCCCCCCCCGGACCCACGTCCCCACCCTCTCTGGCCTCGTACTGCGCCCTGAGTTTTCATTACCAAAATCAAAGTAATTACCTGAAAAAGCAGTCCTGTAAACATATTCTTTTCATGTCGTTATCCATCTTTAGAGGAAAGAAACCATGCCTCTGTAGACCAGTCTCCCATTGCGAGTGGTAAATGGTAAAGAATAATAATTTGATTCGGTCAAAGTAAGTGTACACATTCAGGACTACAAATTATACCATACATGCTTTGTTTTGGGGGGGTGTCTTGAGTCCCTTTTCTTACACCCCCACGACCCAGAAGACCTTACTTATAGCTTATTTTGCTGTAGGCCTGCTGAGAGGGGCCTTGTTTTTTTTGTTTTGTTTGCTTCTAGGCCCTTTCCACTTGACTGCTCCGTGCGCAGAAAGAAAAATGAGACACCACGCTCCGAATTGCTTGCTTTGATCGCTTCGGGCGGACTTTGCTGAGGGGCAGAGATGAATAAATAAATCAACAAAAATAATGGCAGGATGAATGATTCACCTTGCCGCGGCGTCAATATCCAGGGGGCCAATCTCGCTATCATGTAACGTTAGTTTTTAATCACCACAGCGGTGTTTCCACATAGCCAGTCATGGCAATGCTTGTGTTGCCCTCCTGCGCCCAGCTAGTAAGGCCGTGCCCGACACCGCAGGGCTTTGAAACACTCTGGCCAATGTTGGATCACTGGAGCTATCATAATGGCTCCATTATTGATTGGCAGATTCAGACCCATTGAAGTGATTTATTTGATTGTTTCAAATCAAGCCCATCCTCAATGAGACAATTTGTTCAGATGGTAAATGCCGTGTGCCTGGACGCCCCCCTCTCTTGTCTATCATTGCCTGTTGCAGGGGCCAACCAATAGGGCGGAATCAAAGCCCGGGCCACCTGCTAGAGAGACGCACATGCCAAACAGAGCCTCACGAGGCACCGAAGCCATGCGGAAAACAATTTCACCTGATCGCTTCATTAATGACTGAGCGATATGGACAAATGGAGGCTCTTTGCCCTCCAGCTGGTTCAGATCAGTCGTTGCCGAGGCGATTATCTCGTATCATTCATTGCCTCGCGAAGCCTCACTTTGCCAACTGAGCACCGATGGAAACACCTGGTGCCGGAGCTGGAGAATCTATTGCCTGTCAAGACTCTTGGCTCCTTCCCAGGGAGAATCCACCACCCACGCTGTTTGCCAGCTTGCTGGTTTGATCTGGTTCCTGGATGATGTATTTTATCCATCCAATCACAAACCTTTTTTTGGTTTATCTCAGAGCTGCCATTACTAAAATGTATGGTTTTTTGTTTGATTTTTTTTTTTTCATTTTTGTTTTTGGACCAAACAATTCCTGCAGCTTCTAGTAACAGGAATAAAAATGGTTTCCAATTGGCCAGCAGGAGGGTAGGTTGAAGTTGTGTCTTAATTCCATCCCTTGCCCAGAAAACCTCCATTTCAAAATGTGCTTTAAACAAGTAGTCAGTTGCTCACTATAGGCTTGTTAAGGTGTTTCTGAATAAACTGTCATGAGACAAAGCTGAGCAGACGCTCTGGTTCACTGATACTGAGTCAGCAACCCCAACCACTATGACATCATACTTCACATTCCTTGTGTAAACAAATAGTTAAAATAGTTTTAATACATACATTCGTGTACAACAATGGTTGGTACTTGATGGAGAATGGAATATAAGGCCCACTTCTCATAACAGTCCATTTAGGAGATGCGGCTCATCTCAACCATATCTCTCCCAAACCAAACTCTTTATGTATAATCATCCTCTACCCTACCTTTGTAAAGCTGCTTCTTTTTTGTGATTTATTCTTCAGACAACAAACTCATATGAACACTGAATCAGAATTAAAACACTGAGTGATTAAAATGATTCATATGATGCCAGTGTTAGTAGGATTCTTATTAGGGGTTGTTACACACGCACCCCCCCCCCCCCCCCCCCCCGCCCCACATAACACAGAGAAGGCACTCTAAGAGCAATAGCCTTCTCTTAGCAAGCTAATAGCCATCTCCTGTAACCAATGAAGCAACAATCTTGTCGATTAAAATAAAAAATGCACATTTATCAAAAATGTAACACGTTACCCTAATATATATCATATCTCCCATCACAGCTCATCATTTTGAAAAAGCTTATATCTGAAATCTGAAACATAGTGACATTCATAACCCTCACTGTGCAGCCCAGAGTCAAGCAGCTTACTGGAAAATGAGTAACAATGTCATAGTTGCAGCATATTGCTTTATGTTATGAATTTCCTCTTGCAACAAGATTTTTGGTAATGTGCGCTTGGAAAATGTGGTTTATAAAACTGACAAAATATTAACTAATCTTAACTAAATGTTGATGAATGTTAAAATGCTATTCTTATTGACTAAATGATACTGGCGGACAATAGAAATGTTTCAGGAAACTGTCTGAGATGTTTTATATCATTAGACAATATTTTCATATAGTGAAAGGCATTCGTTTTCTCATCAGGTTGTTGGGAAAAGAGCAATTCTTTCTCATCAAAAAAAGAGCTGTTTGATGGAAACTGATACACATCCACTTCTCTCCACAAACATAATCCTTCAGCCTTCTCTAATGAACAGAAATGCTTTCACATTAATATAATAAGTGATGTAAAGGATATGATTAAGTGATTTTCACTTTCATCTCTTATTATACATACGATCAGTTCTGTCGACATTTGGAACCTCATGACCAAGCTGAATAAAATAGCAGACCCAAAGAATCTGAGGTCAACACTGTAATGTAAGTACAACTCGGCGAGAATTGACAGAAACGGCTACACCTGGACAAAAACATAAAATAAAACGCCCATACCACAGCAACGTCATGGAAAGCATACTGTTACTTACTATACAGGTCAGACGGTTTGTCAGTTCAGCGGGTGAATCGCACAGCTGGTGATATTCTAACTGTTCTCTAGACAAATTTGTTACCAGATGGAAGTGGTCTGCGGTATTTTGACTGCGAGCACCGCTACAGTTTTAGCTTCCGTTTGCGCTGTCCATGGTCCTGAAACCACCCGGCTGCAGTGTTTCCACGATTTTGATGCCAAATATGCACTTATAATACGTTAGTAGCTATAGTACGTGATCGCTTATATGTAAACTTTGGAACAAATAGAATGCATCGTTTACAAAATTATATTTGTTTTATATTTTTTCACAGCTGTATTGGCTACAGAAACAACTAGGTAAACTGTGTGTAGTTCGTGATTCACCGCTCAGATAGAGCGCAATGTGGTCTTCATGAGCATTGCCGGTAGTCTGTGCGTGCAGTGAAAGCGACCCCGGGGTTCAACATTCCTGGTCTACCTACGAGCACTCAAATCGAAGCAGACGCTTCCTTTCTCTCTCTCTCTCTCTCTCTCTCTCTCTCTCTCTCTCACTCACTCTCTCATGTTACTGAAACACGCACAGACATACACCTTATTACATTCTTTACTGTGGATCAATGTGCAGCGTCTACTCAGATAAGCATTGTCAAACGATTGAAAATCAGCACGAAATCGTTCATCCAAAGACCATTTCCCCTGCCAAAAGAAATCGGGTTGTACTTTGAAAGTGCATGCTTTATCGTTTGCTCTGAAACGGCAAGCATTGCTCGGAAATTTGCACATGAAAACAACTGTTTTTCCCCTCATGAAATCCTCTCTGCGAACATCTATCAGAATCTCCACATTCATCAACGTTCCCTAATCTGCTCAGGCTTTTTCATTTCGACGCTTGGAAAAAAACAGCTCGTTAAAATAACGAAATTCATACTGCATCACATTTCTGTAAACCCACACGCTGTATGCATTCTGATGCTTTGTTAAAGCGTGAACGAAACGGAAAGCCAAACAGTTCATTTAAAACGATAGTTATACAAAGACGGGCCATCTTCTCTATGTTAGCACAGCCCTCGTAGCAAAACCGAACTCTGCTGAATCTAGGTAGACTAACATCTGCCGGCAGTGGATAACCGCCTAACAAACATCATGCCTAGCAAGGAAAATAACATTTTCTAGCCTGTATTAATGCATAAGGAAACGCCGTAAATCAGCGCAATCCTGTCCAAGAGCAGGTGGCAGCTTTCAGTGAATGGACTGTGCGCTGTCCATTCAGCTGCAGTTCAGTTTTTAACAATTTGGCAGGCGAGACGAGTGAATTGCGAGAGGTCTGGCAATGCGAACATTAATTTAATTTCATTAAAACATCATTTTACTTAAAAATTACAGTGAGACGCATTACAGTACCTGGCGCGATTGCAGTTCCACAAACGCACGTATGCTCCGCTCCGTGTAATGAATAAGCTGTTTTTTTCTCTCTCTGACAACGCTGAGAGGGAGAGGGAAAGAGAGCGAGAGGGAGAGAGAGAGAGCAAGAGAGAGAGAGAGAGAGAGAGAGCGGGGGGGACAGGGCGAAAGCGTAAAAAGGAGGAGAGAATCAAGTGCTAGCCACTCCCGCTTTGATTGAATTGCTGGTAAAATAATACTAATACTGTTTGCAATTTAGCGATGATAATAATAATAATAATAATAATAATAATAATAATTTGTCTCGTAGTTGTAAAATTAAATGGAAATTTAAATGGATTTTTTCGAGCTGACATTTCAATAAGGAATAGAAAATGAATTATCACCACAACTATTCATTGCTGATTTCTACTTTTATGCCTATTTATCTAGATACCCACGAATCTATCTATCTATCTATTCTGGTAAATGCACTTTGTACGCATGGTAGAGAGTATTATTTGTAGTAACGGCTATCACTGACTTATTTATGTATTGGTTTATTTATATTTCAAAAGATGCCATGCTAGATGTCATGCTGTGCATACCTGCAAATATTGTTCCTTATGGGCTTCATCAGCTACCGATGGCCATTTAAACGTGGCGAACTACATGCGAGAGCGCGTGTGCTCTCCGGTTGAGCTAATGGGAAGATTCATTTTAGCGTGTGTCCACTCTGTTCGCTTTACAGATGTGAGTTATAATCCTAGACTTAAAGCACACGTCTTTTTTGATCTCGGAGCCATAGCTCTGAGCACGCATCATTTCACGGGAAGGACCGTCCGTGCATTGCACACACGCTGGTGCGCACACACTCACACTCAACCGCATTAATGCGTCCACTAAATATTCGTACTTAGCCGCTTAAATATATGTGAAACGTTTTCGCAGAGACAGAGGAAAGGTCTATATTTTCTTCGCTCCTAAAGACTTCCCTTCGTCCTGCCTGCAGTTCATGGATTGCCGTACCCCTCCCGGCCAAGCCTGTATTGGCATGTCGCTGTGATTAACGGTAGAAACTGTGTGCAATAGAACAGTAACCACAGCGCGCGGCGTTATGCTTTATGCTATTTTATTTTCATCATGTGCTGGCGTGTTATAAATGGGACCAGCTTAGGAAACGGGAAAACTAGAATGCGAGGTGGATTCGCCTTCGTGGGCGGTGGAATGCAGTGGTAGTCGTAGTGAAAGAGTGTTAAATTTGATCTCCCTGGGCGAGGGAATAGCAGCGTAACTACACGGCAGCGTCGGACACCGATGTGAAACAGCGATACTGCTTCAGAAAAGGTCAGAGTCTGGTCGAAAAACAACCTAAAACGCCCATAAATAAAAACGGTGTGCCGTACATTCCAAGCAGCAATGAACTTTGACTGAAAAATTCTTTTTTTTTTCTTGGTAAGCCGTAGCTTACAAGACTGTCAGGAAGTAGAAAAGGAGTAAAAGAGACGGACGGCATTAAAAAAAGATATTTCTGCCATGTATCAGTGCTGCAAGCTACTATTGCTAGCTGTTACACATTCGTTTCCCTTTTATGAAAATTTTAGTTGCGCCAGAAATCAACATGGGCACGGCATCTGGCATTTTGAAGTCAGGCATTAACTTGTTGAAAATAAGCATTGAGTCACTCTCTTCTATTATTCATTTAAAGGCACAAGAAAGACACAGCATCCAACCAGATCCCTCTAAAATTTCAACTAGTTTATTTTTGTGGTTGATGTACCAGTAACTTTAAGACCGCATTTGAACCGCATATGCCCTTGCGTTAGCCACAACCCTGGTGTTGATCCAGATGCTAACTTCATTTCTAGCAACACCACTGATGTCCATCTGTTGCTATGTTGAGGATGCATGGCTGATCCAATATCCATCTTCAGTTCATTCCTGAGCTTTTGCAAGAGTTCACCGAAACAGCTGTGCCAGAGAGGAGGCTCCTGATGTGTCTTGATTGGTGCATTACGTGGTGTTTGTCTCGGGGTGACCCTGGCTGACCTATTCTCTGGTAAGACAGTCTTTCACTGTCTGCATGGAGAGGATCATAACCCCTCTCAGCCTCATGAGAAGAGGCTAGCTGCAGAGGGATGATGTGAAAGAAAGCCCATAGATAAGGTCAACATACAAATAACTGCAATGGAGGTGCAGATCGATAGGTCAACAGCCAAATATCTGAACACACACAATGTGGATGCATGTTGTGTGCTGAGAAGGTGAAGACATTTCAAGTGCCTGTTGACCTTTATTTCCTTGGTTCAAAACCCAGGGATTCACCTGGGCATCTATGAATCACTCAGATAAGGTCAGGAGATTGCACCTGTCCTCTGATGGCATTTGGCTCCTGGTGCACTGTGGGACTTGTAGTGTTAAAAAAAAAAATTTGTAGGTGCGTTTGTGTATTGGAAAATTGTATGGACCTCACTCAACGCTCCTGCTTAGGTGCAGTTGTTGTTATTACTGTGGTGAGGAGTGGTGGCATAGGAATAAATGAAGATAAACCTGTTAACTGTATTAATACGGTACGCCACTCTTCAGCGAGGACACAGACAAAGGCCGGCTCTCATGGATGCGGTGCACGCAGGGTGCACATGCACAAAAGCAGGAGAACTGCACAAATGCAGACACGTCATGATCGCCCGCCCCCCTCACGCACATGTCAGAGACAGGGGAAAGATTCAGATCAGCACTGCTGGTGCAGGTGTGGGAACAAAGCAGCCACCTGTCTCTGTGGAGGGACATATTCAGACTGTGGGAGAGGATTGGAAGGCAGGGAATACCTTCTCATCTGCACTTAGCTGCTTGGCAGGCGCTCTCGTCCAGAGCAGCTTACATTGGTTAGATTTTATTTTTACTTGTCGTCCATTTATACAGCGGGATATTCGCTGGGGCATTTGAGGTCAGGTGTCTTGACCAAGGGTAAATCAGCGGGGCGCCGGCAGGGAATCAAGCCAGCAACTTTTGGGTTGCGAGTCCTGCTCCTTACCACTACAGCGCACTGCTGCTCACTGCTGTCCCCACTCCAGTCTGATAGATAACGTGAGTTAAGGGAAGGCGACAGGCTTGAAACACCCCGGACAGAGCGTCTGGGAATGCATAAAGGTCTGAGTGTCACGCTGGCGGAGGTCGGAGAGGATCAGACTAAGACTCTGCCGCGCTTTTGAGACAGACACAGTGACAGACGGCCCCGTGGAAAGAAAATAAGGACAGAAGATGTGGATATGAAAAAACAAAGCAGCGTGGCCTTAAACTATGCATGGAAGGGCGTACAAAGCGCAGGTGGGTTAACCCCAAATCCAGAGGATAATAGCCAAAGAGAAGCAATCACTCCAGATCTGGAGCTTAATAACCAAGGAGAAGTGATCATCCCAGATCCAGAGGATAATAGCCAAAGAGAAGCGATCACCCCAGATCTGGAGCTTAATAGCTAACGAGAAGCTATCACCCCACATACAGAGGATAGTAGCCAATGAGAAGAGAGGAAACTGGGGCTGGCCACAACCAGGGCAAGGTCACAGCTTCCCATGAAGCTGCCTCTGTGTGCGGTCACAGCAGAACTTGTCCCACGCCAGAGCTGGAAATAAACGAAAAGGATGATGGACATTGCAAAGGTGGAGAGCTCAAGGTAGGGGGGTAGCAGGATGTCCATGACTCACAAACCACTTAGAAGCTGCTAAATGTTTTTTTTTTCTTTCTTTCTTGTTGTTTGTTTTTTTTTTCACAAACACTGGAACTGGCTTTAACACTGATAGTGTCCCAGGCATCAAACCTACAAATTCTCATTCTTTCATTTCCTCTCGGGATATTGGATGCCTGTGGCTGATAAAATCGTTCATAGACAACCATTACACAAAATGTCTGAGAGAGTCATGTATGGCCCAAACGAGGCTAGGGGCCCTGAGGACACCCTTTACTGGTGTGGTACCAACCAGCAGCATCTCCAGAAAATGTTGACACATTTATAGACCACCTCCCCTTCCCCTGCAGTCTATACCATCTGGCATTTGCAAATAAAGGCAGCAACTCCAAAAAAATTTGCACAAAATTATTAACCAGTGAGACTTTCCTGGTCAAAAATCTTTCTCACCACTAGTGGGAGATGTGACTAGTGGGAGACCACAGCATTCTGTGATCACAGTTTGAACATCACAAGTTCCCAGTTGCTATGGGTGAAAGAAGGTGGTTGTGTACGTAATAACTCTGTGTGTAAAGAATAGTGATGCTCTGAGCTGGGCCATTGCCTTGACCGAGGCGTGCTGCTGGACACCAGAAACCACAACGGCTGTGTGATAAATCTTTAAATTTGGGATACTGAGAAGCAAATTTTACAACTTGAATACCAATGTGCCCAGATGCATGTATTCTGATTCTGTTTGCATCTTTATGGTTCACAAGCAGATCGATACCGCGACTTGATAAATGACAAACAATAGACTGATTCATCACTTTATCCAATTATTTCTTCTGACCCGAGCCAAGAGACGGGAGAAATAAAGTGAACTGCGGGAAGGGAGTGCGGAGCGCAGAGCGCAGCGTTCGAGCGTTCGTTTCTCTGAGAGATCTTCAGGGGAAGCACGTTCTGTGCGGCTCAGAATGTGTCAGGAAAAGAGGGTCAAGAAGGAATCCCTTCCTAACACAGAGAATAAAACCAGTCATCTGCTCATCATCAGCTTCCATCATTCACGTTACTTGAGGGGGTGCTTCCTGAACAAATGGCATTAAATTGCTCAAAAAAAAAAAAGAACTCAGAATAAACAAAGAAAAGAAGAAATAGAAGCCCACAGAGCACAAGTGCGCAGAATGTAGATCCTGCCGGGCTGCTGGGATAAACAGATTTCATAACGCATCAGCTGTCACACGTTGGGCCTTAAGCCAGACCACCTGCTTGACCTATGAACCGACCAATCGGCGCTGAGCGCTGAGCGACAGAGCACCGCCCCCTCCTGCTCTGTGAATCTGAATGATCAGATGGTCATAGCCAGCCGTCTTTAGCATTACCCACAAACACCCCCCCCACCCACCACCCTGCCCCCAACCCAACCCCCCCCCCCCCCCCCCATGCCAGTGCACAGGGGGGGGTGGTGTTCAGGTAGCCTCCAGATGGGAGCAGCCTGAGCAGGGTCTGTGATTCATGACGATCAGGGAGCGTAGCCACTACAGCGGGAGATGTCCGGGCTGGTAAACATCCACCCATACGGTTCTGCGCCCAGACCCAGTGGAGCAGATCATTCCATTTTTATCATTCCACCCATGATTAACTTTGATGGTATACCCCACCAAAAAGTTATATGCTACACGTACAGAGAGAGAGAGAGAGAGAGACAGTGATAAGATAGATAGGAATATCACACGCAGTAGATATTGCTGTATATATATTTAATGTGTATAATGCATACATGTATGTAATAAGTAATATATATTCATAAACAGTAATGGTATGAATATTTAAAATGATGTTCTGAGGCATCCTAAATAAACGTTATATCTTTTCAGATGTTATAGGGTTCGTAGATAATTCATCAAATGTGAGTGTTTACAAAACAGCACCCCAACACACACACACACACGCACGCACACACACGCACAAACACACTCAACTCGAGTTCTGCAGCTGTGTTCCCATGGCAACCAAGTATGGCAGTGAGACAAGCTCGTGCCAAAGCAGAGTACAGCCACTGTGACTACAGATTAAAAAAAAGAAAAATCTGTCTCCCGTTCCCTGCCTGTTTCCCTCCCTCGCTCTCTGCCTGTCTCTCTGAACGTTGTGAGACGAAGTGAGACAGGCGGATAAGCCCATTGATGCTGCGCAGCGGACGGACTGACAAACAGCGCAGAGGAAGGACTGACAAACAGCGCAGAGGAAGAGGAGAATGCATTTGGCATTGCAGACAGACGTGGAGGAGACGCCAAGGTAAGCTCAGGCAGATTCTCCCAGTTAAGCAACACGTTCATCAATCCCCAAGCTCACTTTGAAATCCACGTCTGAGACAAGGAGAGAGGGAGTGATGAATAAATTACTAATAAATGACTGCATTAATAACTGATTAAATGCATGAATAAATAAATATACAAGTGCCGTTTCAGGTTGCTGCCGCACCTCTGGGCCTCTTAGATGAAACTGTTTGCCCGGCATGCAAGTTTGCTCGCGGGCGAGTTGGTACCCATTAGCATTCTTGCCGCTCATTTGCATAAGATGGGCTTAATCACAGTCCTCTCTGTCACTGCACCTCATTAGCAACATTAGCAACATCTGTAATTACAGTGTACCCATTAGCATGTGCATTTGTGTGTGTGCTCTGCCCAGTTTGTGTGTGTGTGTGTGCGCACACGCGTGCGTGTGTGAGTGTGTGTGCGCACACGCGTGTGTGTGTGAGAGTGTGTGTCGTTGTGTGTGTGTGTGTGTTTTTGTGCATGTATGCACATGTGTGTGTGTGTGTTTGTCTGTGAGTATGTGTGTGCATGCATGTCTGTCTGTGCGTGTGTGTGTGGTTGTGAGTGTATGCACACGTATGCGTGGGAGTGTGAGTGTGTGTGTGGTGTGTGTGTGTAGAGTGCAGGTGAGCTCCTTTATGTAGAGACATCTTCTGCTGCACGTACACTTTGCTCGATATGCTTTTTCTAAGGGAAAGCTTTCCTTACAATCACCAGCTCTTATCATCAATAGAAGAGGTCGCCCATCTGGACAACGAGCTTGCATTTTGCCACACATTTGGCCAAATCAAAGCTAGATTCACATGTTCAAGTAAAAGGTTTGTGGGAGATTTTTGAAGCCACTCAGGACTATTTTCGACATCACAGAGAGTGGTGCAGGCATCAGTGCTTTCATTTGTTGTGCCCTAACTAAGCATAAATGCTCTGTGCTTTAGAGGGTTCCTGCTAAATCATAAGATCGCCTGAAAGGTAGCAATTGCCTCTATGCTTGGAGTCCCGCATTACAGGGGTGGACTTGGGCAATTTCGCTGCAATGGACTGGCACCCAGAAGGTGTTGATCACGAACCGTTAACACAAGCAGGGCCATAAATTACCAGACACCGCCAAGCCTCCTTCCTTGAAGCTATTCAAAGTCTAATCTCAAAGTTTTCCAGCGCAATTTCAAAGTTCCTTATGCTCACCATTGCCGGTAAAAATAATTACCACTCACACAATTTATTATCAAGGCACGCCTCATTTAAAAACCTCATATGGTGTTCCTCTGCCGGCCATTAGTGCTTCTTGGATATTTTATTATCGGTCTTAATTGCGTTCTGAGTTTTGAGCCCTTGGTTATCAGCTATAAGTGGATATTTTCACTGTGAGGGGCTCCAGCTTAGCTGCTTCGTCTGGGCAAATGAAGAGCTGTCTGCATCCAGCCTGATCTACCTAGAATCTGAGCCTCATTTTGAGGTCCTGCAGTATTTCTGTATTGAGTCTCTGTATTCATCAGCAGCAGCCATGTGAAAAACATCACTTTCGCATAAGAGTCTTTATACAGTGCCATGACTTAATGACGTTGATAATATCAAGCCCTTCAGCAGCAGTGGCAGCAGAGCATGTAGAGAGCTGTTTCATACCCTGAGCTGAAGATGTCTGTGGCTATTTCTGAAAAGTGAATGGGAACAAAAATGCAGCAGAGGTAACTAAAACATACTCCCAGAAGATTATATGGCTGCTTCCCAATGCTGTTTTACTCTGTGAGTTGGTGAGTATTGTTAGAAAATTGACGATCCACAGTAACTTTGTGGACCATTCTCCTTATCACTTATCACTGCTGCAACATTCATTTTCCATTATGACAGTTGAATGGGGCGGCCATGATGATCTGGGTCACAGCTCACAGTATCAATACCTGCTGGGCCCCGTCCTCTGGAGGAAATTTCCCATGGGGCCCAGGGAACCACCTACCCAGAAATCAAAGGGGCTATTTTTTCTCGGTGGATGACTCTGAGTGCCTGACCCTCCTCAGTTATAGCAGTTGATAAAGCTGGACTTACTTGGGCAAGCCGTCAGTCTTAAGGATAAAATTTAACTGGATCAGACCAATGTCAATATTAGTCAAACCTTTTATTTGGGAATACGTGATGTTGTAGGAAGCGAGGAATTAATGAGGAAATGTCTCCACCATGAGGCCATGAGAGACATTGCAATCTCACGTACTGGCATTTTTTTAGGCGTTCTTTTTACCTCCCTGCTCCCAGAGCCATCTGTCTGTGCGAACCCCTGTAGGTTTTCCCACTGACAGTCTCTAAGCATCTCAGATTCACACAGCGGGTGTCATAACTGCACCGTTTCGCTAACGGCACGGCAGTGTCGCTGAAGGCGTGTCACTACAGTCTACAGTGCATAGATGTATCGCTCACTTTTAATAACAAATGTTTATTAATTTTATTAATAAAATTTAAATATTGTGCATAATATTATATATAATATAATATTATATATAATAAAATTTAATATTAATCATTAATTCTTTTGTTTTTGCACATTTTTGCCTTCATTTAATCTCTCCCAAATTCATAATGTTATACCATTGAAAAACTAGTGCCAGCGCAAAGTTCACTAACTTCATTCACCTGCAACTGACAAGGGTGGTTAGTGAGATGCCTGAGTGTTTGGTGACAGGCGGCCGGGCCTAGCAGAGGCCTGGGTCTTCGGGGTCCTCTCTCTCGGGCAGCTGAAGTGCCAGCCTCAGTCGCGCCCAGAACACGCACTGCTGACAAGGCTCTGGAGGCCACTGCAGGTAGGTCCTCCTGCGTACCACCCTCCGTAGCCTGTGGAAGGAGGAGAGGGCCCAGGGTGGGGGAGGCTCCAGGAACAGCAGCACCAGCAGGTCGTTGTACTCGTCAAACAGTCTGTAGAGGGCCACCTGTAGGAACGGAGGGAGGACAAGCAGAGCGGGAGGGGGAGAGGGAGGGGAGGGGCAAGCAGTAGTGTGTCATAGTAGTAAGGAGCAGGGCTTGTAACCAAAAGGTTGCTGGTTTGATTCCCCGCTGTGACACCACGGCTGTACCCTTGGGCAAGGCACCGAAGACACAATTTCCTCAGTAAATATCCAGTTCTATGGATAAAACTGTAATGTGCATGTATGTAAGTCAATAAGGATACGAGTGTCTGCTAAATGACAATAATGTAATGTAATGAGATGGAGGAATGAAAAGAGACAGAGAAGCCAGAGACAGTGGAAATGCGAAGGAAAAGGAGGACAGGAGAGTGACAGAGGGAGATTAATGGAGGGGAGAGAGAGGGGAGAGACTGAGGGGAAAGGGGACAAAGGCTGAAAAGTGGTAAGGAGCAAGAAGGATAAAATAGGATAAAGGGGCCATTGGGGAAGATGACAGGATGTGGGGCAGGTTGGGGAGTGAGTATCAGACAGAGGGGAATCAAAGGGAAGATGAGGGAGAAGAGGTACCAGAACATGACATGGCGGAGAGAGGGGAGAGTAGAGAGAAGGTGTGACAAGGAGGAAGCACTGACAAAGAGAAAAGAGGCAGAAAATTTGAAGGTGGAAAGCATGTTAAGCATACAGGCCAGCGTGTACCTAGAAACACATTTACTTCAGCCCTCAAAATGTTCAGTAGCAGCAAAGGGGGCAACACCAGTGTATTGGCCACGCCTGCACGGCCACAATCACACCATCGTCTCACCTGGATCTCCATGGAGCACCACTCACTGTTGAAGTAGTGGGGCGACACCACGCACAGGGTCTTCCGGCTGCTGTAGACGGCCTCCACGATGTTGCTGATGACAGCCTTGCCGGCTTCAAAATCACGGTGGTGCAGGCAGAGCTGGCAGCCCCCTGCCCCTGCCCCCCCGGCCCCTGCCCCACCGTCCCCTGCGCCCCCTCCTTCCAAGTGGGGCACCAGCTCGTCAAAAACCCAGTCCTCGTCCTTGGAGCTGTATGACACGAAGGCATCATACCTGCCCAACAGAGGGAGAGAAGCCAAAAGGCCCAACAGCGAGGCAATTTGACATGTGTTCTCAACTGAAGCATGCAGACTACGCCTTTGAATACACTGTCTGTATCATGCTATTGCATTTTTGTAGATATACAGCATGGTGAATTACTCTATCACACAAGTTATAGTCTGATCTCACAGGTACTAGTGGTATTTCAGACATAGCATATACATAACACATAAATTTAGGCCACAGTAACAGAAAATGTGTTTTTTATTCCTTAAACCGTCTGACCAGAAATATTGTGTTTCATTTATTCTGTATATTACTAATGATATTTTTGAACACATCAAATAATGTCAGAATTCTTACAGTCAGTGCTGCCTTTTTGACATCACACAAAAAAAGATTATAAAAAGATTATAATGTCTCTATTTATTCTATGCAAATTGTATTGAATTTCCCATGTGATGTTATGAATACAAAACAGTATTTTTGTGAAAAATAAATGTTTATGCATATACATAATTTATGTACAGGTATTTTTTATATAAGACAGAAATATAAAAACATAAACATAAAATTCACAACATAGATGAATAGTGGTATACTTTTCCATTCCATAACCACTCTATTAATATTGGTGCACATTTGTCATCTGTTCAGACATGACTAACTTTCAGTTGTGGTTGCATTTCACTATGTAACAGGCTTGGGTTCAGGAAATGACCTGAAACTGACCATGAACTGTAAATCAATCATCATTTTCAATCCGGATTTCTCAATTGATGAAGTGAATTTCAGCTCATTTCCTGAATTGACCGGATTGAAATGGAACTGACCCTGAATCTGCTATGCGAGCTGTGTGTCATTTTGTGTTGTGTGTGTGACTTACCTATACTTTCTTGGCCCAGTTTTGCGGAGCTGGATCTCTTTTAACCAGATTCTGAGCATGTAGTAGCTGTACAGGAAGTAGTACTTTCCCTTTCCGTAGGCCAGGCTTCCCACCACTAGGGCCAGCACTGCGGTGGTACTGATGGCGAAGGCCACATGCTCAGTGGGGTCCATGCAGATGTCAGGATTCCCAGAAGCCAGGAGCAGAGTCTCGTTTGTCGGGGCAGTGCTGGATGGGCACTTGATCCGGTAGAAGAGGATAACGTGGACGGGGGACTTCAATGCCCAGACCCGGAAACCCTCATTAGCGCAGGTGCAGACCAGGGGGTTGAATCGGATGTCCAGGAAGCGGAGTTTGGGGAGGTACTTGTCGATGTCCTCGGGGACCGTCTGGATCATGTTGTTTGTCAGAACCAGGTCCAGAAGCGAGGGAATCTGGAATAACCCGGCCTGGATTTCGGTCAAGCCGAAGTTTTCCAGCATCAGCGTCTCGAGCTTTAGGAGGGAGGAGAAGGTACCGTTGGGCATGTGAGCCACTCCATTGCACATGTCTTTCATTTCCAGGTAGGTGAGGTTGCCCAGCCTTGAGAGGGGCAGGGAGTCTAGGTTGTAGAGCTTGTTGAATGACAGGTAAAGCTGGTTCAGCTTCCACAGCCCTGTGAACAGGTCTTTCGGAATCGTACGGATCCCGTACGGCTGCTGTCTGTGGAGTTTGAGCATTTGCAAGCCAGACAAGTGCCTGAAGGGCGGATGTTCCTTTGCGCTGAACCGAAGGTTATTGCTGGCCAGGTCCAGAACCTTTAGCTTCTGCAGATTGAGGAACATCCCCGAGATCACCTTCTGGAGCTGGTTACGATCCAAGTACAGGTATGTGAGTTTGGGCAGGCCACGAAAAGCATCCACCTCGATGAACTGGAGGCTGTTGCTCCCCAGATCCAGCACACGCAGCTCAGGCAGACTGAGCGTACCTTTGTACAGCCATTTGAGGAGGTTGTTACGTAGCTTCAGAACCCTCAGGCTGTTCAAGCTCTGGAAGGTGCCGTTGTAGACGACTGACAAGGCATTCCTAAACAGCACAAGCTCTTCCAGGTTCTTCAGGTTGGAGAAGGCCCTTTCTTCTATGTAGCTGATCCTGTTCTCCGCTAGCGAGAGATAACGCAGGTTGGGCATGCCCCTGAAATCTTCGGCACTGATGGAATAAACACGGTTCCTCTGTACGCTCAGATATTTCAGGTTGGGCAGAGACATGTTAGAGAGGTCACAGGGGTTACAAAAATTAAGAGTGACAACACGGTTGTGGTCCATTCGTAGAATTTCAAGAGACTCCAGGGGCTTCTGACACGTGAAGAGATGTGGTGTTTGAACTTTATTCCTGGAGATGTCAAGGAGACGAAGGGAGGAGCAGTGCTGAAAAGCTCCTCGTAGCTCAGTGACTTTCCCATCTGTCAGCATTAATGAGACAGCACGGAGGCTAGTCAGGGCTGTGCAGATGTTGTAGAGAGGACCAGGGGAACTGGACTGCAGAGAAATGCTGACGTTTTGTATATTTCTGGCCCAAGACAAGTCCGAGAACAGCTGGGAAACACTGATGGGGTTGTATCTGAGATCCAGGGACCTGGGGCTGAGGGTGGCCAGCTCCTTCGGGGAGGAGAGCAGATTCCAGGAGAGGTCCACACGCGTGGCGCTGAGCTTCAGGCCAGGCCTGGTAAGCGGAAGCGACGTCAGGTTGTTTCTCGAGAGGTCGAGGTAGCCCAAGTTCAGGCTCGGGCTAAAAAGGAACTTGTTCCCAATGCCGCGCATCTTGAGGGTAACCAGGTATGGAAGGGTGGACAAACAGGACATTTTGGCGCCGTCCAGACGGTTCCAGGAGACGTCCAACACCCGAAGAGCTGGCAGATGAAGAAACCCTGCAGGGCACAGGGCCGTCAGGCTGTTGTTGCTGAGGATGAGAGTGGTGAGGCTGGTCAGAGACGTCACCGCTCCCAGGGGAAAGTCTCTCAGATGGTTGCCCGAGAGGTTAAGATGCCATAATGAGCTCAGTCCGTAGAAGGCTGTGCTATTAATGGTAGAGATCTGGTTCTGATCCAGGCGGAGGTGTTCCAGGGCAGGCAGGAAAGAAAAAGAGAGAGCAGGGAGGTCCTTTAGGTGGTTATTGGAGAGATTCAGAGCCTGGGTATCGTTGGGGAGGTCATGGATGTCCTCCAGGGTGTGAATATTCTGCCTCTGGCAGAAGATAGATGTGTGATTTCTCACACTGCGGTAGCACCTCTTGAAAGTGTAACCGCTGGCAAAGTTCACTACTGAGGACAGGCACAGCAGTCCGATCATCCAAGAGCTGACAGCCATCGTGGTGACAGCCTGCTTCGTATCACCACACAGCACGTAACAGTGAGAGACCCGGCGTCACTGTGCTGGGCTACAGATACATGTGACACAACAGACGGAAACCAATGCAAAACCAAAAAGAGAAGAACACCAGCACTGGTGCGGCAATAGCTTAATTCAATGAAAGAGCGCCCCTAGACTTCAGTGTGCACCAATGAACTGCCAGACTCTAATTTCCAAGCCTACATCCCGTTTGTCCAGCAAATACAGACCAAGGAAACATGCAGAGTCAATTTTCAGACCTGTCAGGCTGTTGCTGGCAGCGTTCCTCACAGCTTACCGACGTGGTTTCACACGGCGTTGGGTGCTGTGTGCAGCACGCGAAGAGGAGGTTCTCTTCCCCTGCAAGCCAAGCGCTGGAGTATCCCGTGAGGTCATTCCCACAGCCACTGTAAGTGTGTGTGTGTGTGTGTGTGTGTGTTTTTTCATTTTGAATTAATGAAGTCCCACTCAGTTAAAAAGGGATGTGATTTTTTTTTTTAAAAATGAAAGAAAAGTACTGACTTCACTTTTTCTACATGCTTATCCTTGACACGTTTACAGAAGATCCCCAAGTGTTTCAGGAGAGCAAGCTGGAGCTATGATTATATAATTATTAATATTAGTCTAATATACTGATCAAACAATGATGATGACGGATGTTATTACTGCCTGAGTGTATTGTGAAACCATTGCCTGATCCACGCTTGTTTTTTTTTTAAACTAATTTTAGTATAAAAGTATAACTTACAATAAACCCAAATCAATGCCCATCAGTGATTTCTGGCATCATTGCCTTTTACAAAAATATTTCCAGGATAATTTTATTTATGACACTTCTCTGGAAGATAGATAGATGGTTTGGTACAGCCATTTCTAAATATTCAGAAATCTGAAAGGTTTATGGTTTATGATCATACAGGGCCTCTCTTACTGGAGAAGAAACTCAGACTGAATCCCTGGCACAGAATTGAAAGGTAACAGCAGGCCACAGCCACCAAAACAGGAGAGGAGACCACAGCTTGTTTCATTACGATCACATGGTGCTGCTGATACATGAGTGGAACCAACAAGTGAAAAGCTTTTCTGTTTCATCACCGTCACGCATTTTCACTTGTGTTTTTACATGCTAGTGGCCTGCTAACAAACAAGAATCAGAAGAATGCTTCTAAGGAGAACAGCATTACTGATGATCCATAGAGCTAATTAACCTCACAGCTGATGCCGAAAAATGCAAAATAATCATGTCATTGATTCAACATTTTCATGCATCTGTTGCCGCGATGCTTACAGGTCTTGATAGTTAGAAAACTACAGAGTTAGATATCCAGCTGTATAAATGGATAACATTGTAACTGAAGTAAGTCACCCTGGGTAAGAGCGTCTGCTAAATGTGAATAATGTAATAATGTAGATAACATATCAGTTGGATTTTTAAGTGATGTTGCAGAACATAGTGCATCTTTTATCACATGTAATCAACCCCTCTTCACGGGAAAAGAACGAAAAAAGGAGAAGTTGTAGGAGGAAGGTAGTTTACGTGGGCACAAGAGGAAGCAGAGGGGGGAAGTACAAGAGTGAGTTCCAGTGAATTTAAAAAAAACACTTTCCTGACAGAAAAAATGAAGGCCTCTAAATATGCCTAATGATTTTTATTACAGTTTATTACATAAATCTGTTGGACAGCTGGAAGGATAGCATGACAGTGGACTATAATCTCGAGGAAAGGTAGGTGTACATTTGTACTTCAAATGGCATACATTGCCAACATCCATCGACACCAAGAAGGAAGAAAAGTCACATTCTGTTATAGGGTTTAAATCACCTAGCCTCAGCATGAGGAAAAGTGAGAATCAAAGCATGATGCTGTGAGTACACCCAGATAATTTTTTTTATTTTAAATTATCTGCCAAAGAGAATTTTTTTTTTGGATGGAATTTGTTTGCAGAATTGTGAGCTTGTAGATTGGCCAAGTAGAAAATCCTCTTAGCTTGATCAAGGATAAAATTCCATGTGTGCACAACCAAATTCATGTGATGTTTAAATAAATCAGTTTTGTTGGTGCTTTATGTATGGATGGTTATTTAGTGTAAAAATGTAAACATGAAGGGGAAACAAAAATTTGCACAGTTTGGCCGATCTCTTGTACCGTTAAAGAGCAAATGCAAATTCAACAGCATACTAGAAAATTACCATTCCTTTGTGCATTACTCGCTGCCACTTCTTTATGTTCTAATTATGTGCATAACTAGTTTATGTTTCATTTCAATAACTTCCAACTTCTGTACACTAATGAAAGACAATATATAGAAAAGACATGAGGTCTGAGAAAACATCAATATAATGTCTGCATGCTGCTCAGTTCTACACTCAAATATGCACTGTGCAATTATTTCACAAAGCTCAGGGATCCATGAAGCGTAATACTAGGGATCAAAGAAAAACACATGTTGCTTAACTTTAATTTTGAGTTTCGGAAACAATATTCTACGCAGTGTAACATTTCACATTTAGTATGTCTGTATTTTCTGGATGTTCTCAAGGGTTATTCAATACATGGCATTTTTAATAAGAGAATGAATGAAAAATGACACTGCAATGAAAAAAATTTAACAATCTATTATTTTCTGTATATAAACAGCAGGTAAGGGCCCCGCTTGCTGGTATCTGCCACATCAGAGCAGATGCTCTCTTCACTTCCTGTCTGCCTCCAGTTCTTTCAGTCCTTCAGAGACTGTGATCCCGGCCTCTGTGGTATGAAATGAATACGGGGGCTTATTAAACTTCGGACAATGGAAATACAGTGATGGTGCAAATATAGAGTTATCACTATAAAAGTTAAAACTGAAAGGTTAAGGTTAAGTTAACGGTTATCGCTATGGTCACAATAAAAAAGCAAACAGTGTGCATTCACACAAGGGAAGTTACGAAGTGATAGGAACCGTGAGTCCTGCTGAAAGTGCTCTCACCATTGGAATAAAAAGTAAATTCCAGATATTTGTTAAATTGTAAACCCTTCTACAGCAGAGATAAAATTAGCCTATCCCCTCATAGGCCTGTCAATCATGAACCAAACAGCATACCTATTGACTTTCCTTCAACGTCATGAATATACCCCTTATTATTTTGGGATCCTCAAAGTTTTGTCTGCCGTTCTATCAATAAATCTTAATTAATGGCTGTATTATCCATTAAATCCATTAAATTCATTATGCTTTCTGTTCCTGTCCAGTGTACCTCGTGTTCATTCTAATATAGTGTGAGGAAGGGATGCATACATTGTGGTCAGCTAATGCACTCCAAAGCTTCTTACCACAGAGTCACTAACAGTAGGCGTGCATGTAGACAGGCATTTTTTCTGTGATGGCTCCTCTGCTTTACACTGACATGTCAGCCATCTCTTGTACTCTTCTCGTACCTGGAAAATGCATGCATCCATCATTATTGTTTAGCCTCTTTCCGTATTAGATCTCTGATCATGAAATGAAATACTCACATCTTTGTTGAGCAGGCAGTGAACAATGTAGATGAAGGTGCCCTGCTGTGAGTTGAGGACGATGAAGAGGTATTTTAACATGGTGGTGGACTGGAAAAATCCCAGGATCCAGGCACAGCCCAAAATGAAAAACTGGGCCAGAATTTTAAAGATGATCAGCCTGAAAGAGAAGCACAAAACAGCCCGGGTCAGCAGGGAACCCAGTGTCAGACAAACAGAAGGCAAAACACAGCAATGCATACATGTCCAAACACAAATGCACACATGGACAGATGTGTGTGCTTCCACACAGACAGGCATGCAATCATACCTGGTGTCTTTTGCCTGGGAGATGTCACTCTTCATGTTAGCCAGTGTAGTCCGCAGGCTCCAAAGAATCACACAAAATAATATCCAGTTGAACTGTTAAAATTACACACAAGAAGTCTCTGTCAGTATCTTGGCATGTACCACAGGCAGGGAGTATAGATAGCTTTTTTATAGTTTTATTTTTTTTTCCTGAACTTAATGAAAGCACCATTGACTTCATTGATTTTGACAACATAATTGGTTATTTTGTTGCACACCTTAAGGTAACCAATCTGTTTGACCCCAGGTCACACAATAACATATGTAACTGTGATGTATAATTACACAAATAAGAATACATACTGCAAGAATAGCGCAAACTGGACCAATAAAGCTCCACTGGAAGTAATGATCTTTGTTTAACCAGCACCTGAAAATGAAAGACTGATTCAAATTTTGCAGCATGTACATCATCATGTAAATTCCTGTGAACTCCTCTGAAGCCAGGTAACAGTGACAGTAACACAGAAAAATAAGGTAACAGTTACAGGGATGGTACAATAACTCAGACAGTCAATATTTTTTGTGGCAAACTTTTAACTATCAAACTAAAATAAATTAATATCAACAGAAATGACCATCAGTTATTTAAATTGATTAATATTATATTAATATTAATAATGTTAATATTAATAAGCTGTAATACTCTGAAGGTTGATTTGTTTAAATAATAAAGGCAAACTCACTGTTCTTTGCTACCATAGCCGTCTGGGAAGACCCCTGCAGACACTCCCACCACCACTAGGGGAGCTCCATAGCCAATCAGCAGCAGGTACCGCCTCCTCAGCCCCTCCCTCTGGATGACCTGCACCTTGGTCAGGCCCCTGACCAGCAGGTAGAGCTGCACTGTCTCCAGCAGCATCCACACAAAGCCGGACAGGAAGAAGAAGTGCAGAATGCCGGCAATGGCTGAGCACACCAGCTGGGGAAGCCAGCAGAAAATAATTAGAACCATATAACACATCATCAGGTCAGGATTCATACATCACATGTGCATACGCATCATCAAATTCATATACAGCTATACCTTGTTTAACCTTGGCTAAACCTGTAAGAATCTCCTCTGTAAAAATGCATAGAGATTTTAATAATGAAAACTTTGTTTAAACAAAAACTGCAAACAGTGAATATGTCTGTGTGTTTCCCTTTAGTTACAACCTTTTCAATAAATGTTTCCTGTCTCATTATTTTTTATCATTTGTTTAAAAATTATCCAACTGTGGCTCTCAAGTGGCTCATTTGGTGAGGTTACTCGTCTCTAGTAAAAAACGGCCATATCAACTGCCAGCAGTGACCACAGAGGTGGAAACTGGCTTTGGAGTAGGGGTGGCTTAGATTGGCCAGGGGATCCTTGTCACGCTGCTCTTGACACCATGTGAATTACCAGGGTTACTCATATGACGTCACCGGGGAAGCACCTAACGGCCAATTTGTGTCCAGTTCATTTTAGTCCACCGTGGGACCCACATTGCAGAAAGTATTCACTGCATGTGCATTGGAGAATTGCAGTCTCCTTGCCTTGCAATACTGCGTGAATACACGAGGTTGCCAAGGTGAGATGATCAAAAAGAAGTGTCACTGGCAATCAAATAGAGATTGGGGGCATCAGCAGTGAACCATGCTTAGAAAGCTTAGAAAGCCATTTCTTAAAACGAGCACTCTGCACTCCCAAGCTGTGAGCGGAGCATTGCTACCAGATGTATATGCTCCATGTATAGACATTTAAAGCATTTAAATTATCAACATCACTGCATGAATCACATTTCCGCCTGTGTGCTAAGGCCTTAATGATCTTAATGTGATCATTAAGATCATTAAGATCATTTTTTTCATGTGAAGTGATGGACAGTAATGATTTGCTGGCTAGATGGTGTAGAGTCATATGAATGTTCTCTAGGGTCACTTACTGCATTCTCAGTCCGGGACACGCCCACCAGGAAGAGCAGCTGAGCCAGGAAGAGGCAGATACAGAGGTGGAGGCGGGCGGTGTTGTTGATCTTTGGGTTCCAGCTGCAGAGCAGGAAGGAGAGGATGGCGAGGCCGAGGAAGGCCAGGCCCACACACACACAGACCAGGTTGACCCACTCCAGCAGCTGGCTGTCCTTTTCACCACCCTGTGGAGACACATATGGTTTGTCTATGTCCATATACACCTGTCCTTCTCTGTGGTACAATGAGGGACTTCCTACCTGTACCTCTGCCGTCTGCAGGATCAGGGCAAAGGTGGAGAGGTGGGAGCAGCTGCATACTGTGTAGTTCTCATTGGAGAAGGAGGCTGTGCACCCCTCCACTGACCACTGCTTCTCCGTCCCCCTGTCCTCCCAGTACACACAGGTCAGCAGCCCAGGCTGAGGACTACCCTGAGCAGCACAAGGAAGTTGCAGAGATCATCAGTGTACCAAAGCACAGTGTGTGGGAGAAACAGCGGGAGAGTGCACATGTGTACTGGTTGGAGTGGAAAGAGCACATTTGGATGAAAATCCAGGTGTTGCACCTTTTTGTGGAGGAGTGTGAAGTTAACAGGCTCAGGGAGCTTTGTGTCATTGGTTTTGGGCAATGTGGCAGAGATGATGTCAGAGTACATTTCTGTGATGTTTTCAGTCTTGAAGAAACTGGAGCTCATAAGCTTCTCCATCCCATTAACAGACATGAACACAGCAGCAGCAGATCCTGAGTGAAGAGAGACACTGATGATCACACGTTAACCATCTTCATCAACATCATCTTCATCCTCATCACCATTGTCATCTTCAGTCATTTACATCATCATTATCATCATCATCATCATCATCATCATCATCATCATCATCATCATCATCATCACCCTTGCTGCCCATCATTTCTCACTGATAATCACACGTTAACCATCTTCATCAACATCATCCTCATCCTCATCACCATTGTCATCTTCAGTCATTTACATCATCATTATCATCAACATCATCCTCATCCTCATCACCATTGTCATCTTCAGTCATTTACATCATCATCATCATCATCATTATCATCATCATCCTTGCTGCCCATCATTTCTTACCGTTGTTGTTCTCGGCAATAGCTTGAAGATTGACTGCCATCGCATTTCCCTTGGCATTTAGAGTAGGGATCTCAGTCATATTTGCTGCTGGTCCTATGGCCTGTAAATTGATTTCTGAAAGAGAGACAGACACATACATGTTTGTGAAGCAGAACAGCTTTTGCTCTCATTCAGAAAAACTCTGTCGACTCTTGTTCGGTGTCTTACCCATGGCAGGCGTCTTCACAGTTTTTGTGGACTGTGTCTGCGTGGGCTCAACCAGGGCCGACACCAGCCTTTCAGAGACTTTCAGGAGGACACTGGCCGCCTCTGAGCTGCTGCCCCCACCCTTCGCAGGGGACATGCTGTCTGCGACAGACAGGGCCGTGGAAAGGACACTCGTCACTGTCTGAGGGATTCAGGGAAAACGGAGAACATATGATCATTAATGGGAGAAACACTCAGAAAGGCAAAGAATGAGCTGAGTTTGAATGATACCATTTTCATACCATGTATCAATATGCAGACAGCCACATAAAAGGCAGACAAAATTCTTATTATTAATACAGAGCCATGTGTACCTCTCACACCACTGCAGGAGGATGCTAACCAAAGCCGGGTTAATTGTGTTACTCAAGGATACAACCACAGCACCCCACTTAGTTGTCCATCTTGACTTTTAATGAGGTGAGAGACAGTTGAGGGGTATGTACAAAATGGAAAAAACGTTGTTGAGAGCAGTTTCGTCATACCATTGAAGGGCAATTATAACTATTTTAAACACAAAGCTGTCATTATTTATGCAATTAATTAACTGATCTTTGAGAATTTGGTTTTACTCAGGACTTGAGCTCCTTGCACTGACCCCCACTGGCAGAATGATGTCAGGTTGATTCTCTAACTGCTCGCTCATTCTGCTGAGGAAGAACATCTCCCGTGACTGACCCTGCAGGCAAAACAGGGACCTTATGAGTTTAGCATTATCCTGCAGAATCCCCTCCATGGGCAGGTCTTCTCCAATTACCAACTCACCTCTGGAGGGGTTAGTGCAGCCATTTCCTCCTGAACACCTGAAAGAAACAGGTATTTCATGAATGGAAGAAGAAGGGCACATTAGGGAGGTGGGGGTGTTCAGTCAAGAATCTGTGAATTCAAGCCATTCCATGAATCACTTACTCTTACACAGGGTCACCCCAAACTCCCAGTTTATTCCAGTAGAGGAGATGTACCCATCCCGACAGGAGCAGTAGTAGCTTCCCGCAGTGTTGTAGCACTCAGCATTGGAGCCACACTGACCACTCTGGGAGCACTCGTCCACATCTGTAAGATAAACTACATGCACTCAATATCACGCTACGTCAGTTACAGCTCCAACTCATGTCCATTACAAATCTGAAACACTCTGACCTTGACAGGGGTTTGAGCTGCTGGCTATGGAGTCCGGTGACATGAGATGGTAACCATGGTGACAGGTGCAGGTATAAGCACCAGCTGTGTTGGTGCAGTTGGCGTTTGGACCACAGACGGTGGAGTTCTCCACACACTCATCAATATCTGTGGAAGATTAAGGGCATAGATAGTGCATGGTTTAGACCACTGATGGTTTATGGTGATCAGGCAGCATACTGTAGGAAAAAAAGTGTTTCTAGAAAGCTTCTTACAAACTGCCGACAGAGTTATCCCAGTTTTGTCAATCATATAGTAATGGTTTTTGGTGCAGCACCATATTCTTCCCCAAGTGATTATTTTAAATGTTCCTACTGGAAGGGTGATTCAGGTACATAAGACATGAACTATTAGCTCATTATAATGACCTACCATAAGACTACTGTTATTGGACTATATACTACTACTGGAAATTACTATCATTTTTTTGTCAATCTTACGAGTTCTTGCAATTTAAAAGCGATGTGGCAGAAACATATTCTGCATATTTCACTTATTACAATATATTTGCCCTGTCATGAAATGTTCCTATACCTCCTCATAAAATTAATATTTTTACATTTTATGAAGATAAATTCCAAAACTAGTTGGAGGGAAGAGTACAGGCCCTGGAAAACGATTGTTTTATTTTTCTTCTTTACTGTTTCCTTATTTTAATGGGGCGGTACAGCATCACTCTGATCAGGCTCACCTTTAACTCTAAAGCTGAGTGAGAGTTCATTGTGTTTAATATTTGTATCACCAACTATAAGTCACCAGTATGCTGCACTGTAAAACATTTGCAAGTAGAATGACTTTGAACCACTGGGGAGAGAGATTCGCAAAGAAGATTGTGTTTTCTCATCCATCCTGACCTTGGCAGGGGTTCGATGCACTGGCCATGGATTTCAGGGAGGTAACACGGTACCCCTGCTGACAGGTGCAGGTGTGGGCCCCAGGTGTGTTGGTGCAGGTAGCATTTGGACCACAGATGTTGGGGTCCTCCACACACTCATCAATATCTGGGGGGAAGGTTGAGGGCGTAGTTACAACTACCCTATCAATTTTAGAAACTTTTTAGAAAAGTAATCTGTGTATCATATGGTCTGTAGCTATACATTTCCGCTTAGTTCTATATATCTTACCTTGACAGGGGTTAGAAATGTTGGCCATGGAGCCCGGGGGGGTGACCTGGTACCCCTGCTGACAGGTGCAGGTGTGTGCCCCAGGTGTGTTGGCGCAGGTAGCATTAGGGCCACAGATGTTGGGGTCCACCACACACTCATCAATATCTGTGGAATATTAAGGGCATAGACAGTGCATGAGTTAGACCTCTGATGCCTCTCGGTGGCCAGTTATTACGTAATATAAAAAATTCATATAAAATGCTTCCCAAAGTCTACAGAAGACAGGCCCTATTTTTTCCACTCCCACATGAAAATAATTCACAGTTTTCCTTCCCAGTGAAATACAACATAACCTTTACAAGTTTTTATGTGTATGCATGAAAAGTATATCAAATTAACCAAATGTCATTTTTATTCAACACTCTGATATGTAACTTGTAACCTCACGCAATACACACTTTTAGCACTTGAGATATACTGACCCTGACAGGGGTTTGATTTGCTGGCCATGGAACTCAGGGTGCCGACACTGTACCCTTGGAAGCAGGTGCAAGTGTAAGACCCGTTAGTGTTGGTGCAGACAGCATTTGGACCACAGATGGTGGAGTCCTGCTTGCATTCATCAACATCTGTGGAAGATCAAGGTAGGCATAGTTACGTATGGTTTTAGAGTTCCGACTGTTCCGACAAGTTCCGACAAGTCACTCTCACAATCACTGATGATTTCCTCTCCAAAAAAGCAGTCTGTCTTTGCTGTGACACGGTCCTTACGGACCTCTCCAGTAACCAACACAGTGGACCCCTAGGTCCTCTTCTCCACCCTGGCAGGAATGGGAATCTCAGAAACTTATCTTGAATCCGTTTGCTTCCTGTCTCTTAGACCATTCTTAGCCAGTATCCTGGTGTTTCGTTTCATTTAACTGTGCCACAGACAGGAATCCACCAGGGCTCAGTGCTTGGTCCCTTCCTTTACATTATTACATCACATTATTGTCATGTAGCAGATGTTCTTATCCAGAGAGACTTACATTGGTTACATTTTTTTTACATGTTATCCATTTATACAACTGGATACTTACTGAGGCAGTGCTGGGTTAAGTACCGTGCCCAAGGGTACAACAGCAGTGCCCCAGCAGGGAATCAAACCGGCAACCTTTCGGTTATGAGCCATGTTCCATTACCACTATGCTACCTATTATTCCCTTAAACTCAATCACTTGGATCTCTTATATACAGTATCTACCCATGGATTTTACTTCCATTGTTATTATGATGACAGTCAATTCTCACACTCTTTCCCCAGCTCTGACCCACAGGTCTCCATGGGAAGTCAAGGGCATGGCTCCTTTCTAATTTGCATCCATCAGACCTTACACCCCTGCTCCAGGTTTTCATTTAGCGACCTCTGTTCGTCTCCGTGACCACACATCACAGATACACAATTGCTTTTACAGAGCATTGCTAGGCACTGTGAGAATAAATGGTGTGAAAAAGTAACACTGATCGTATAGATCACTGACTGACACAGTGTGAACATTATGATATAAGGTAATGTCACTGTCAACCTTTATTAGACTATGCGCATTTAAGTATGCTTTGCACATTGTTTTGTTGGAAAACTATTAAGGCAAATTGTTGTGCACCAGCATTGTTCTGTAATTACAATACCAGTCAAAAGTTTGGGCACACGTGATTGAGATAATGGGAAGCATGCAAAGACATTTTGAATCTAAAGATTTATGCTTAAATGCTTGAAATTTGTTTCCCAGACATATATAAATTGTGAAGTTGATGCCTATGTGTTGATTTAAAAAAAAAATTCTTGGCTATTTTGAAGAATCTAAAATACAAGATAGTTTTGATTTGTTTACAGCATTTTTTTGCATTTAACATGTCTTGCCATGGTGGTCTTTTTATACTGAATAAATACATCAACTAAATAACTAAACAATAAACAGTTTGCATACTTTTGTGATTTCCTGCATCAGTTTGCCTAATTTGTAAATTTCCCACATCCTGCGAGTCACTTTTACTAAGAAACACCATGCTAAATTAGAGCTTCAATTATCATCGTTTGAGACTCGTTACCAAAACAGCACAAGCTACAGTAGCAGTCCTCTGATTTTTCTAAACCCTCTCCAAAGCAGATTCTTTAAACCAGCACAAAACATAATCAAAAAATGGGTATGGATTCTCCTTCTTACCTATACAACCATAGGAGTCCCCTGTGGGCAGGAAACCAGTAGGGATAACATATCCTGGGGTACAGACACAGCCCCCATTACTGGTGCACTGTGCAAGTGGCCCACACGAGGTCTTGCTGCAGTTGCTGTGTCCTGTATTCACAGTTGAATCATAATCAGTGGATGCCAATGGTTGATGGTTTTAACTTCCATTGCTAAGTCCCTTGCTAAGTCAACACCCTGTTTATGTAGTGCTGAGCGGTCATGTAAAGGTCGGTACTCACGGGCAGCAAAGTTTCCGTAGCAGTTTAAAAGCGGCAGCTGGTACACGTAGTATCCTCCCGAGCAAGCCAGTACCTGCATCCCACTGAAAGAGGCATAGGGGCATACACCTGCATACTGGTAGTACGTGGTCCCACTTTTGATCCCTGCTCCGAAATTTGGGTGAGAGAATCCTAGAAATGCACAGGCATATGAACCGCAGTGATATTCGAGTATACAGAATTCGGGTATGACGTCCCCTCCGATCCCTGTGAAGCGCACCCATTGTCCCGCCAGGGAGGCACCACACAGCGGGTAGCCAGGGAAGGTGGTGGAGCTGAAGGCGATGTTGCGCCAAGGATCAGAAAGCACCTGGTGACTCACGCAAGGGTCTGGTAGAGACAGGCAGACAAAAACAAAGACTCACATTAGCAAGGAAATCCTTTTAGAAACAGATGAATCCCTCAGTTAAAGTGTAAAACTCATGGGCATGTCATTATTTCTCTGTCCATGAAGCAGTTTTTTAAAGAATAGCATTGGTTTGCGTTATTATTTTATACCTATACATTACAACATAATCACACACTCTGGATAAAAAAGATTCTGGTTAGAATATTCATAAACAATCCACGTTAAATATTTTATTGTATAAAAAGGGTGGATATGAACTTCTATGAATGTAGGTGTAGAGTTGATTAATGCAGTATGAACTGTTTTTTTTTTATTTTTTTTTTTATTGTTTTCATACATACATTTCTTTTTATAATGACAAATCCAAAAATCAATGTTAAGTGTTTTTCAAACGCATCTTTCATCTTTTTGAGAACTTCTATATGTGTATGTTTTTAAAACTAGCCAGAAATGAATACAATACCCTTTACTCACCAACTCCCGAGCTGCTTCCAAAGAGGAGGATGACCCCTGCAATAGAAAAAAATGAGGACTGAGAAAATCTAAATCCTTCTGTGAAAATGGGGTTCATCAAAACATAATAAATGGCTGAATATCATCATCATTATGAATAACGTCAGCCTTTAAACCTGAGAAAAAATGAATTATCACCACATTCCTCAGAAGCATATTCGGGAGCTGTCATCATTGATATATAACCTGCTTAACTCACCTAGCAGCAGTGAGAGAAGGCAGGGGTTCATCTTCACTGGTGCTTCTTCTAACATCGAGGTATCGAGCCTGGCAGTGGTTGACACTGATCCAGGGTATGGAGGAAAGTGTTGAAAAGGTCATTTCTGAAACCAGTGTTTAGCATTTGCATGGAATACTTCATCCTCCCTACATGAAGGGCAGAGGCTCGGACTGATTTGGGTTTGCCAGTTTGGAGGGAAATAAAGAAACAAACTCTGCCGCGGGTTGTGCATGTTCAAGGTCTGAAGGGCACAGCTTCTGTAGAGAAGGCGTGGCTTCACACATCGAGAGCTTCCAGCAGACTGATCTGAGGGTGGGCATGGAGAGTGGCTGGTCTCTGTCACATCCTAACAGGAAATTCTTTTGGGACCTGTGCCACATCACTTAAAGATCCAGAGCTCTCTACATTATCACCTAACATCAACAGATTCTCCTGCATATTAGAGGATGTTTAGTGACACTCGTATAATACGGGTACACAAAGTGTTAAATGGTTGTAATAATAGGATAGAATTGAGCAAACCTGTTCAACAGTGTGCAGTGTTATGGTAGCTGCAGTGTGTAAATGGAACGATTAGGTTAGAACTTTCAATTTGCATCGGTACAGTCACATCAAAAATTTGTGACAAACTTTATTGTATATATAATATACATTTTTATTTATATTTAAATACAGTAAAAACAGACTTAGTAACCCAGTACATTTTTACTAGCCAGTTTACAAGCCAGTTTTTATGACCCAGTTGAGAAGAGAGTGTGTTATGTAAAGTAAGTTTTTTAAGAATCAACATTACACTTTTAAAAACTTCAGATTAGAGAAAAAGTCCCACTCAAGTGTTACATGTTGTTCCAAGAAACAAAAAACATGCTCTATTGTCCCTTTGGTGGGCACGCTAAAAAAAGTGACCTAGCAACATTTCTTGTGTTTGCTAATTAGCTTCCTCGCTAACCCAATTTAATTTAACATATGTACTCTTTCCAGTTTAGCCCATACCCAAGCGCAGCATTGAGTTTAACTCCACATCAAAGACATGGATGCAGCTCTGATTCAAATAATACCAGGATATGAGTGGAAAAATAGCATGCAGTCCTCTAATGTTGAAAGTGTTCTGTATAATCATGACAGATTTATGTTGCATGGACGTCTCCAGGAGTCACTGTGTGGTGAAGGTTAATGTTGCCAGTCATTCTCCACATCAGCTGGTAGGAGAGATTTGCATGGTTGCCTTCTGGTCCTCTAAGAATCTTGCTGTGATGACAGTTCTGGTGAAAAAAAAAAACATCTGGAATTGATATTTTCATAAGGAGAATAACATTTCTCTTCCTGTGTCATCTCCTCAAGACATATCAATAATAATCTCAATGGAAAACTGACAGAGGGGTAAAAGAAAATTCTTAATTTCTCTCCCATTCATTTGTGATTCTTACCTGCCTCATTATTCTTTCCGTTGAAGCGTCATGATGGAGCCTTGATGGTAAAAAGATGAAAAAGGAAAAGGAAAGATACAAGGAAGAAGACTTCCACTCTATAACTCTCCCTGCACAAAAGCCAACTGGACACAGCATATTGTATTGTAGTTCAAAGTACCTACACATTAGAGGAGTCGTTTACTGGAATTTAAATAAAATAGCACCTGGAACAATCACAGATGTTTTCATTGTGCTATAACTGGTGCTACAGTGAAAACAGCAACAATTTAGCCTTTCACTGTCATATAACAGCTATTTCTATCTCACATCTCTTACCACAGAGTCACTAACAGTAGGCGTGCATGTAGACAGGCATTTTTTCTGTGATGGCTCCTCTGCTTTACACTGACATGTCAGCCATCTCTTGTACTCTTCTCGTACCTGAAAAACACATGGATCCATCATTATTGTTTAGCCTCTTTCTGTATTAGATCTCTGATCACGAAATGAAATACTCACATCTTTGTTGAGCAGGCAGTGAACAATGTAGATGAAGGTGCCCTGCTGTGAGTTGAGGACGATGAAGAGGTATTTTAACATGGTGGTGGACTGGAAAAATCCCAGGATCCAGGCACAGCCCAAAATGAAAAACTGGGCCAGAATTTTAAAGATGATCAGCCTGAAAGAGAAGCACAAAACAGCCTAAAAAATTAAGCATTATCGTAAAAGTGTAATAAAGAAATATTTAGTTGAAATGCTGTTGTATTTTTGTTAAATGTGAAGTACGAGGGATATAAACCATAAATTCTGGGACAATGAGTTTTGAAATAAATTCCTTTTTGTCACATTTTACACCCTACACCTGTGCAGGAATGGACACACACACCTCGTGTCTTTTGCCTGGGAGATGTCACTCTTCATGCTCACAAGTGTCGGGCGCAAACTCCACAGAATCACAGAAAACATGATCCAGTTGACCTGTTTAAATCACACACAAGAGGAATTCTGAGTGCCTTCGCGTGTGTGGGGAAAATGTGTTAAATTATGAACTATGACTTAAAATGAGTCTGACTGTCCACCTTGCAATGCATAAGAATACATACAGATAGAACAGAGCACACTGGACCAATAAAACTCCAGTGGAAGTTTTTGTCTTTCTTCAACCAGCACCTGAAAATGAAAAACAACTTCAGGTCGTGCACATTATCGAGTAATTCCCTGTGAACTCATCTGAAGCCACCTCACACAAGAACAGGGAGGTAGATTGTGTTGAGGCAACATTTTTTTTTTATGGTCTTTCTGTAAATTTGAAATCAGTCTGAAGAAACATAAAGAGAAAGGACTATCAAATATTCAAATATTCATATATATTCATATAATGTTAATGGTATCTAAGATAATAATTGTCTGTCATGTTGATAAACAAATAAAGCCAAGCATACTGTTCTTTGCTACCATAGCCATCTGGGAACACCCCCGCAGACACTCCCACCACCACTAGGGGAGCTCCATAGCCAATCAGCAGCAGGTACCGCCTCCTCAGCCCCTCCCTCTGGATGACCTGCACCTTGGTCAGGCCTCTGACCAGCAGGTAGAGCTGCACTGTCTCCAGCAGCATCCACACAAAGCCGGACAGGAAGAAGAAGTGCAGAATGCCGGCAACGGCTGAGCACACCAGCTGGGGAAGCCAGCAGAAAATAATTAGAACCATATAACACATCATCAGGTCAGGATACATACACAACATTACATGTGCATATACAACATAATCAATTCATGTCATCGAAACCACAGAAACATCATCAGGACACAACATGTAAGTCACACATTGATCTGTGCTATAGACAATAAATACACACAAATGAATTCATTGTATAACCATTAACTCAACAAACACAAGGATATGTTGGAAAAGTGTGTTGTCCACTCTAGGAGTGCCCATCTATTGCTGACTTGGGTTAGAAAGACACTCACTGCATTCTCAGTCCGATGCATGCCCACCAGTAAGAGCAGCTGAGCCAGGAAGAGGCAGATACAGAGGTGGAGGCGGGCGGTGTTGTTGATCTTTGGGTTCCAGCTGCAGAGCAGGAAGGAGAGGATGGCGAGGCCGAGGAAGGCCAGGCCCACACACACACAGACCAGGTTGACCAACTCCAGCAGCTGGCTGTCCTTTTCACCACCCTGTGGAGACACATATGGTTTGTCTATGTCCATATACACCTGTCCTCCTCTGTGGTACAATGAGGGACTTCCTACCTGTACCTCTGCCGTCTGCAGGATCAGGGCGAAGGTGGAGAGGTGGGAGCAGCTGCATACTGTGTAGTTCTCATTGGAGAAGGAGGCTGTGCACCCCTCCACTGACCACTGCTTCTCCGCCCCCCTGTCCTCCCAGTACACACAGGTCAGCAGCCCAGGCTGGGGGTTTCCCTGAGCAGCACAAGGAAGTTGCAGAGATCAGCAGTGTACCAGAGCACAGTGTGTGGGAGAAACAGCGGGAGAGTGCACATGTGTACTGGTTGGAGTGGAAAGAGCACATTTGGATGAAAATCCAGGTTCTGCACCTTTTTGTGGAGGAGCGTGAAGTTAACAGGCTCAGGGAGCTTTGTGTCATTGGTTTTGGGCAATGTGGCAGAGATGATGTCAGAGTACATTTCTGTGACATTCTCAGTCCTGAAGAAACTGGAGCTCATAAGCTTCTCCATCCCATTAACAGACATGAACACAGCAGCAGCAGATCCTGAGTGAAGAGAGACACTGATGATCACACGTTAACCATCTTCATCAACATCATCCTCATCCTCATCACCATTGTCATCTTCAGTCATTTACATCATCATCATCATCATCATTATCATCATCATCCTTGCTGCCCATCATTTCTTACCGTTGTTGTTCTCGGCAATAGCTTGAAGATTGACTGCCATCGCATTTCCCTTAGCATTTAGAGTAGGGATCTCAGTCATATTTGCTGCTGGTCCTATGGCCTGTAAATTGATTTCTGAAAGAGAGACAGACACATACATGTCTGTGAAGCAGAACAGCTTTTGCTCTCATTCAGAAAAACTCTGTCGACTCTTGTTCAGTGTCTTACCCATGGCAGGCGTCTTCACAGTTTTTGTGGACTGTGTCTGCGTGGGCTCGACCAGGGCCGACACCAGCCTTTCAGAGACCTTCAGGAGGACACTGGCCGCCTCTGCGCTGCTGCCCCCACCCTTCGCAGGGGACATGCTGTGTGCGACAGACAGGGCCGTGGAAAGGACACTCGTCACTGTCTGAGGGATTCAGGGAAAACGGAGAACATACGATCATTAATGGGAGAAACACTCAGAGAAGCAGAGAATGAGCTGCTGTGTTTGTGTGATGTCATTTTCATTTGTGCATCAGTATGCAGACAGACGCATAAAATAATGTTTCATTTCATTGTTAATCTAGAGCAACCCAACTCAAGGCTTCAACCACAGCACCCCTCCTGGGAAGTGATACTGAGGTGAAACTCTCTATGGTTTAGGGACAGAAGCAAAACTACACATAAAACAAGGAAGTGTGAGTGAGAGTGTTTGGAACAATTTACCACAGTGAAGAAACTGCAAGACCAAAGACAATTTTAAGAGTCACAATTAAGAGAAATATATTTATGCTTTGTTTTAGCCAAGATAGTAGCTCCTTGCACTGACCCCCTCAGGCAGAATGATGTCAGGTTGATTCTCTAACTCCTCCCTCATTCTGCTGAGGAAGAACATCTCCCGTGACTGACCCTGCACAGGAGAAAGGTAGCAATGGCAAAATATGAACCTCATGCATTTAACATTAACCTGCAGAGTCCCTCTATTTCCAGGTCTCCTTTGATTACAAATTTACCTCTGGAGGGGTTAGAGCAGTCATTACTTCCTGAACACCTGAAAACAAACAGATAATAATTATATGAGAGATATTAGCTGAACAATGGATCGAAGGGGGTTTGTACTGTCATACAATAAACTCAAAGCATTCTATCCATCACTTACTCTTACACAGGGTCACCCCAAACTCCCAGTTTATTCCAGTAGAGGAGATGTACCCATCCTGACAGGAGCAGTAGTAGCTTCCCGCAGTGTTGTAGCACTCAGCATTGGAGCCACACTGACTGCCCTCTGAGCACTCGTCCACATCTGTGAGGTATAATACATGCACTCAGTATCACATTCAATCTCATGTCCGTTATAAATCTTCTCAGTATCTGAAACCATCTGACCTAGGCAGGGGTTTGAATCACTGGCCATGGTGTTCAAGGGTATGAGATAGTAACCTTGCTGATAGGTGCAGTTGTAAGCCCCAACTGTGTTGGTGCAGTTGCCGTTTGGACCACAAATGTTGAAGTCCTCCACACACTCATCAATATCTAAGGATTGATTTATGCATGGTTCAGAGAACTGAGAAGCAATAATTAAGAAATACACTGCCCTTCTGATCAGGTTCTCCTTTAAGCAGGCAGTTGAGTGTGGCTGTAGCCCGTTTTACTTCAGAATTTCCCATAATAATGAACCAGAGTGCTGCAAACTTTCCAAGTAGTCTCTCTGTAGTATGCCATGGAGAAAGGTTTATCAATATCTGTGTTTTTTCATACCACTGGATTTTTGACCAAACACCCTGACTTTGAATATATCCTTTTTCAGCGCTTGAGACATTCTGACCTTGGCAGGGGTTCGATGCACTGGCTATGGAACCCAGGGAGGTGACCTGGTACCCCTGCTGACAGGTGCAGGTGTGTGCCCCAGGTGTGTTGGTGCAGGTAGCATTTGGACCACAGATGGTGGGGTCCTCCACACACTCATCAATATCTGAAGAAGAATGAGGGCGTAGTTACAATATTGTTTGGAGAAGTGTCTACTACTCTGGGTGTCAGTACTCTGTTTAGGACCATGGTATCATTGGTTTTTCACAAGATTCATGTGCAAAACCAATGATACACTGCCAGTGACATTCAAGTTAGTAACTATTACACTGGCAAGAGTATAAAAAATATAAATGGTTGAAATAGTTGTGATGCAGAACATGCTATAATTAAAAGTAAATGCACAGCATGTATTTAACAAAACTCATGTATATATACTGATGAGATATATAATTGTGTGGAGAGGTATGATCCATGTTGCATTATACAAGAGGGTTGGTTCAAAGGTGGAAGTGTGATGGTATCACACTGATGTGGTAAGTAGCACATCAGCAAAGTTAATATATGTTGATGGCTCTTTCACTGAATCAAGAAGAGAAAATACTCTATAATGCGACACACTGCATGCTGTTTTCTGCAAAATGTTGCCCATACATTTATAGTACACATGTAGGTACACAACCATTTGTCTCACACACGTTTTTTCTTTTCTGACATAAAAAATATGCCTATGATCAATCATGCCATGCTATGCCAGCAAAGCCATGCTATTCACCTGGCCTGCACTCATTAAAGTGCTCCTGGGATGCTCTAGATCAGCATGCGCTTCCTCACGATCCGCAAGCATGAACTCTGGCTGAGTTTCATAATGCACACACCGAGCAGAACATGATTTCCCGCAAACAGCATGCGCACAAACATGGCCAAGCAGCAGCTGGAGAATATGCAAGATATTCAACTCATCCATTTCAAAATGAATTCCCTTGGCTTTTAATTCCCTTTGCTTTGCTAATAGCTTTGAGCATTAATGTGCTGCTACTCCCTGCATTGTGTGCAGTTATGAACAGATGTACAGAGAAATAAATCAATCTGTATTTTGTTTTCCAAAAGTTCATTTGTTATTTCATTTGTTCATCAAGTTATTTGTTCTTTGTGGCAAAATCTATCTGCGTTGTATTTAAATATTTTCACATGTTGGCAAGAATAGATAGTCACCCTGACCCCTCACAGTGTATAACTGTGCAGTATTATATGAAAATAAAGGTGGTTACATCCAAAAGTTAAAATCCCAGCTGTGCAAACTGCAAGTGCTAAAGCATGACTACCTTTACCTGGTCCTCTCTCCCTATTTTCTCTCTCACAAACTGACCGCCTGTCCTCTAGGTTCCATCACCTCTGGCATCTTTCAGGTAATCCCTCTTGATCTGTTTCCCTGCATCTCCTTTCACTTCAACACCTTTGTTACCTCAGACGTTTCTTCAAGAAGAAATTGAACTTTTGACAAAACCTGCCATTTGGATGTTCAAAACTTTGTCTCTCTTCTCCTCTTTGTCTGTTTGGTTACAGAAACACATTGTGTCTGAAGCCCCCCACTCCACTAAAACATCTTCCCTTTATTATGTCACCTTAAGACCCACGTGCCCTTCATCTCCACTTCACATCGACATGATGTCATTGACCTGCTCCTGCAGGCTCTCAATCAACAACATAAGAGATGTGTGTGTTTCTTACCACCTACTTATCGCAGTTGCCACGTCAGTCCCTTGAACCCTAATGCGCACCAGACCATTTCAGCGCATTAAGATGCCGCTACTCTGCTGGTCTTCAACTGACCAGTGAATGCCAGCAAACCCCGTACTCCTTGCCTTCTTTCACTGGTGTCAATTAACAGCTTGCGTCAAATTCAAGCAGAATGCTCAGCTCTCAATTACTCGACTTCTTCCTGCATTAAATCTTTTTCATTAGACCTCAACGCCCCATGTTTTTTTCTTTTTTCTCAGTTGGCAAGCTCTGTTCATCCAGGAGTTCCTCCTCTCTGAGACCACACATACTAAGCTTTCTTCTTTTCCTCACTGTCCTCCTGGTGGTGACGTAAGGTAACTGCAACCTTCAGAGCTCCAAATTTTTCTCAACATCCTCCAGCACTAGATACAATCCAGCCTGATCAGACTTCACGTTGGTTCACAAAACTTGGATGTGTCTTGCACCTTTTGCCCCAGACCAGATCATTCTAAGCAATGAGTGAAATCTGACATAATGAGTAATGTTGCTTTTACAAAGCATTGTCAGACACTGAGTAAATATAGTATCAAAAAGGTAATGTTGCTCTTATCTTTGTTTGGACCCATGTCAACACTACAAGATATAATATAAAGTTATGCACTCTTGATCTGTACTGGACTTAATATAAATAAATAAAGAGCTACAGTTTGCGTACATTATTACGACACAGCACATTCAGGATGCATATTTCCATTTACTGTTTGCTAACTGTATACACCCGGCTAGTCACACCTTGCATTATTATTTCACAGTGCTATTACCTGAAACCTTCTCACAGGTGTAATAATGAGTGTGAATTGTCATGTTTTTTAAATTTGAAAAAACAACCAACACAAACTAATGAAAGAAAATCAACAAATGGCTGTGAATTCCGCCCTTTACCTTTACAGCCATAAGAGCCCCCTGTGGGCAGGAAGCCATTAGGTATCCTGTATCCAGAGATGCAGCCACAGCCCCCATCACTGGTGCACTGTGCAAGTGGCCCACAGGACGTCGGGCTGCAGTTGCTGTGACCTATACACACAGGTCCAAACACAAGAAGTAGCAAGTGCTTACCACAGGTTAACTGCCATTGTGTGCTAAGTTATTTGATCTGGCCAATGTACTGCATTGTTTTCGATGTGCAGGGCAGCCGTGTAAAGGTTAATACTCACGGACAGCAAAGTCGACGTAGCAGTGTACGACCGGCAGATAGTAAACATAGTATCCCCCTGGGCAAGCCAGGACCTTCATCCCATAGAAGGCTTCGTCGGGACAGTTCTGATAACGCTGACAGTACGACGTCCCCTCTTTGATCCCGTCTTCCAGTTTTGGGTGAGGGAAGCCCAGATATATGCAGACATTTGCACCGCAGTGCCCATGTGGAATGCAGAATTCGGGTATAACATCCCCGCCGATCCCTGTGAAGCGCACCCATTGCCCGGACAGAGAGACACCACACAGCGGGTAGCCAGGGAAGCTCCTGGAGCTGAAAGCAATGTTGCGTCTAGGATCTGACACCACCTTGTGGTTCACACAAGGGTCTGGCGGAGACAGGTATACAGAAACAAAGACTCACACTGGACAGGGAATTCCTTTGTAAACAAGTGCATCGATCAGTTATAATGTAAAACACATGTTTTTTTCAGAATGGCAGTTTTTTTCTTTCTCCATCCATGGGGTACTTAATTATGACTTTCATTCTTAATTAAATTTATACACTGTGTTTTCATTTTTTTTCTTTCATTATTACACTTGTGTTATTTTCATGGGGTTACATTAAACGTTTTTTTCATTTAATTCAAGAGGGATATATGCAATCCAAAAGTCAATGAAATATTTTGAGGGCTATCCAATTTTTCAGATGTGCCTTTCATGACTGAAAAAGGCACTGATGAAGCCTTTACTCACCATTTCCTGAACTTCTTCCAAACAGGAGGAGAAACCCTAAGATAGAAACAACGAGAACAGCTAAGAGAAATGAGAACAGCGAAAAGAATCTAAATCTATTGGATAAAACAGTGCAGTAAGAATTCTGCAGCCACAGAATAAGTGGACAAATAACTTTTCCTCCCTCTAACCCACAAAGAAAATCTGTTGTCACCAATCAGAATCTTTGTTATTGTCAAAAAGCATCTTCTGGAGTTTAAAACCAGCTTCGCTCACCCAGTAGCGGTGAGAAACAGTAATTCATATTTCTTTTCTTCTAAAAGTGAGGACATCAAGTTTCACAGACAGCTGAAACACGGCCTACACTACGGAAGAGAAAAACGTTAATTTTTTAACTACTCTGGAGAATTTTGCGCCAGGACTTTTTAATCCACCATGGATACAAAGGACAGGCTGGCCTAATTTGGGTTCACCAGTTTGGAGGGAGATAAATAAACAAATTAGCAGCTTTGCATCTTCAAGGTATGAAGTCATGGCTTCTGAAGAGAAGGCGTGGCTTCACACATCAGGAGGTCAAGAGCTTCTAACAGACTGAACTGAGGGCCGTCATGGTGAGTGGCGAGTTTTGTGTCATATCCTGGGAGTCTCTGGCAACTCTTTGCCACATCAAGTAAAGATCCAGATCTCCTCAAGACTGTATGCAGCACAGCATGTGTGTACACAATTTATCAAAGTTTACTTAACTAACTAAACTAAACTAAACTCGACAAACAGAATATACAGTAATTAACATCAAGGAAAGAGCTTAATGAGGCATACCAAGTGCACACAAAAAAATGGGAAAATCATAGGCATTATAAAAGAGCTGTAGCAGGATTGGTCTCTTAGTCTCGCCAATCAGAAGTCCATCAGAGTTGCAGTGTTTGGTTAGATGGCAGCATCCACTGTATACTCAGGGTAGTAGAAGTGTGAGAAAGTCACCTAAATCCAAAGTTATAATGTCTTTACTGACACATAAGACTAAATGGTAGCTGTTTGTCCAAAACATTACCTGTCATTACTCATTATTGAAATGAATGTCCATTCATTTCAGTTTCACCCGGTAAGTATTACCTAATCATTATACAGTCTGTCATCGACCACAGTCTCTCTTCAGCCATTAACCAGATTGTATTTAATTTTTGTCACTTTGATGACTTAATGAAGACTCAGCGTTACGGCCAGATGTATGCTTGTGGAAATGTAATGCATATTGAAAGATGTAAACTAACTTTTGATCTATATATCAAGATTGGAGAGTGCAATGATGTCAGTAGCATATGTCTATAAACATCTGACTACCTAATGTATCAAAATCGATTCAAATAGACAATGTTTGGCATATTTGTTCAACATATGTACACATGACACATCTATCAGTAATTATTGTATATATTTCATTTTTATTGTATATTTAAAAATCATGTATCAATACTTAACATATTTCCACATCATACACAAATATTTACAGTACATTGGAGTTGTTCTGTGGTGAAGTTGCTGCAGGTCATTCTCCACACCAGCTGGTGGTAGAGATTTGCATCTCCAGGTGCTGCTGGATTCTTGTGGCTGCAACTTCTGTCCACACCGTGCAGGATCAGAAGGCGATGATTGGAAATGTACAGCAGTTCCATAACGGCCATAAAATCCCTCTTCTTCTGTCGTCTTCTCATAACAGGTCAAAATTCATCTCAAGTGAAAGAGCAAAGATCCTACAAATTAAGGCTATACAATATATTACCTGTGCATTTACATTGCAACTACTGTTCACCTCAGTTCTTTGCATGTCTTGTTATAAATTTACAGATGCTGACAAAGAGTTGTAGCAATAAGCACTATATGTGTGTAATAGTACAACAGTGTAACTGCACAGGTGTATTGCAACGGTACCACACTGTGATAGAAATGACTCTAGCTGATGTCATTGAAAATAAACAAAAAATACTATTATCTATTAACATGCATTATCTGTAGTTCTAAATGTCCTAATATCTCTCATTTATAATGTTTATCTGCTTTGTGTTTTGTCCTTGGTGGGTGATGCTGAGGCCTACAAGAAAACAATAAAACAGGACTGTAAAGAATATATATATATATATATATATATATATATACAGTATATAGTATATTCCACAACACACCTGATGAAAAACTCAACTAATCAAATCTTTTTTGAATCTCATCCTAACCTTTAGATGTAATTGAAGGAAACCATTTACATTAAAACACAGGTAAACACCAACAAAATCAACCTATATAAAATACACAGCATAAATTCCTTTTCAATGAATAACATTATACACAATGTCCATATTTACTGTCCCATATCAGCTTTTACAAAAAGAACAAAGAACAGCTTTCATTGTCACATTGCAGTATGACCACAAATACTCACTTACCAGAGAGTTACTAACAATTGGCGTGTGGTTAGACGGACGCCTTCTCAGTGATGGTTTGTTTGCTTTACACTGACAAGTCAACCATCTCCTGTACTGCTCTCGTACCTGCAAAAATACATGGACCCATTTGCATTGTCCAGTACCTTTCTGTATTATCTCACATTGCATAACGATCCCTTCATATGACTACAACAAGTCCAGACTTGATGCAGCTTCAGATACTCTTTAATTGTACTGTTGAGCTTAGTTTACATTTACATTTATTCATTTAGCAGACGCTTTTATCCAAAGCGACTTACATAGGTTACAGTTCTTTACAATGTTATCCATTTATACAGCTGGATATTTACTGAGGCAACTGTGGGTTAAGTACCTTGCCCAAGGGTACAGCAGCAGTGTCCCAGCGGGGATCAAACCGGCAACCTTTCGGTTACGAGTCCTGCTCCTTAACCACTATGCTACACTGCCGCCCATTAGTTGGGCCGAATGGCTTGTTCTCGTCATAATATGTTCTTATGACATAAAAATTCCCAATGTGAACAGAAAAGGAAGACCAGTCACCTCTTTGTTGAGCAGACAGTGAACAATGAAGATGAAGGTGCCCTGCTGTGAGTTGAGGATGATGAAAAGGTATTCTAACAGGGTGATGAACTGCAAGAACCCTAGGATCCAGGAACCCCCCAAAATGATAAACTGGGCCAGAATTTTAAAGGTGATCAGCCTCAAAGAAAAGCAAAAAACAGCCTATGTCAGCAGTGGACTCTTTCTATATGTGCCTCTCTGTCATGTCACTTTGCCAGCCAGTGACATATTGACAAGAAACGCCCAAAGACACCAACACAAACAAGCATGTACATATGTATGGACACACATGCATGCCAGCACATGCAAAAATACCTGGTGTCTTTCGTCTGGGAGATGTCACTCTTCATGTTAGCCAGCGTAGTCCTCAGGCTCCAAAGAATCACACAAAATAAGATCCAGTTGAACTGTTGAAATCATACATAAGAAGCTTTCTCAGACCCTGACCAACTATATATTTGTCAACCGCTGATTTGATTGTCCTACAATCTTTGACTTTGATAACCATAGTTCAATGTACATTTAGATTTGTCCAAATCAACGTAAATTCCAATTGGCCTTTAACCTTGATGTGTACATTATAAAAATGTCAGTTTGTCTCTCAAGGATCACTCCACCAAGCCTCAAGTTTGCCACAGACTTTTGCCCTCATGAAGCACAGATTCGTTCAGCATGGGCTGATTCGTTAGCATAGTAAGGGGCCATTGTACCTTGGCCTATACAGGGAATAATGCTTATGTGTATATAAACTTATTTCCCATGAATATGAATACATACAGCAAGAATACAGCACACCAGGCCAACAAAACTCCACTGGACATTTCCCTCTGACTTCAACCAGCATCTGAAAATGAAAGTTATTACTGATATTACTGCTTGTACAATCTCATGTGAAAAAACAGCTGGCTTGTGGAGTGTAAATGCAACCTAACTATCTGGCTAGCAACTCACAGAATGTTATACAGCACATGACTGAATTTTCATGTGACAAATAATAAGTTTTTCCCTTCTGCTTTTCCTGTAGTATGGCAGTATTCATGGGTACACAACAACAATTAAAATACTAATATAAAAAAAACAGCAGGTGAATGTGTGGCTCAGTTGGAAAGGCGTTCAACTTGAGGCCCGCAATCAAAACCAGCCCCGTCCTCTATTGCCTATGACCAGAAACACATGCTGATCAAACTAATTGGTTTCTTTGTCTCACTGCTCAGAGGAACCCGCAAATTGCTCAGATTACATCAGTGGATTAGCGCCTATCCTCCTACCCTCCAATGAGCATATGCTTCACTCTGGTGCACTGCGTGACTTGTGGTGTGAAAAATAGCTGCTGGCTGTAGGTGAGTGTATTAGAGGGTTGCATTCCCCTCACTTCTGCAGATGCACTGAAATGCACTAATAAAACACAAAAATGTTTTTTGGGAGGCCAGTAAAAAGTGCATTACAGTAATCGAGTTGGCTTGAAATAAAAGCATGAATCAGTTTTTCAGCATCTTTTTGATTTATAAATGGTCATACTTTAGCTATGTTTCTAAAATGGAAAAATGATGTTTTCATCACCTTGTTAATTTCGGATTTGAAATTTAGATCTGAATCTAAGATAACACCAAGATTTATAACCTCAGATTTAATCCAGGGAGTTAATTTCCCCAGATTATTAAACAGCATTTCTCTTTTTGTTTTAGGGCCGACTAGTGGGATTTCAGTTTTGTCCTTGTTTAACTGTAAGAAATTATTGCTCATCCATTTATTTATTGCCAAAAGACAGGTAGTAATGGAGGTATAGCTGCAGCATCATTTGGTTCAGCAGAAATGTACAGTTGCGTGTCATCTGCATAACCATGGAAACATACACTGTGCTCTCTAATGATGTTGCCAAGTGGCAGCAGTTATAGTGAGAATAATAATGGACCAAGGCAGCTCCCTTTTGCAACCCCAAAACAGATGTCATGTTCCTCAAACACATAATCTCCAAGACTGACGTAAAACTTTCTCTCTTTGATGTATGTTTTGATTCAGTTTAACACATAGTCAGAAAGACCAACCAACTTTTCAAGACGATTGATTAGGATATCATGATCAATCATATCAAACGCTGTGCTTAGGTCTAAGAGGACAAGAATTGAGCCCTTATTTTCATCAGAGTTTAGTCTGAGGTCACTGATTATTTTGTTAAGACTTAAGGCCTTTAGACTCAAGTTCAGAAATGTTAAGAAGACGAGTATTGGGAACATATTTGAAATAAACGTACTCTTTTTTGCTACCATAGGCATCTGGGACCACTCCGACAGACACTCCTACTACTACCAGAGGAACTCCATAGCCAATCAGCAGCAGGTAACGCCTTCTCAGCCCCTCCCTCTGGATGACCTGCACCTTGGTCAGGCCCCTGACCAGCAGGTAGAGCTGCACTGTCTCCAGCAGCATCCACACAAAGCCGGACAGGAAGAAGAAGTGCAGAATGCCGGCAATGGCTGAGCACACCAGCTGGGGAAGCCAGCAGAAAACAGTCAGAACCATATAACACATCATCAGGTCAGGATTCATACACAACATTACAAGTGTATACACATGTCAGGTTCATATACACATTCATATCATCAAATCCATAGCCACATTTTCAGAATACAACATGCAGTATAAGTGACATATTGACTCAGCGGTAAAAACATAACATACATATAATTTAAGTCACTGTTTCACCACTATCATACCAATCACAAGAATGTAAAATGCATTTATTGCAGTCTAAATGTACCCATCCAATATTTATGGGTTAGGGAGACCCTTACCGCATTCTTAGTCTGAGACATGCCCACCAGGAAGAGCAGCTGAGCCAGGAAGAGGCAGATACAGAGGTGGAGGCGGGCGGTGTTGTTGATCTTTGGGTTCCAGCTGCAGAGCAGGAAGGAGAGGATGGCGAGGCCGAGGAAGGCCAGGCCCACACACACACAGACCAGGTTGACCAACTCCAGCAGCTGGCTGTCCTTTTCACCACCCTGTGGAGACACATATGGTTTGTCTATGTCCATATACACCTGTCCTTCTCTGTGGTACAATGAGGGACTTCCTACCTGTACCTCTGCCGTCTGCAGGATCAGGGCGAAGGTGGAGAGGTGGGAGCAGCTGCATACTGTGTAGTTCTCATTGGAGAAGGAGGCTGTGCACCCCTCCACTGACCACTGCTTCTCCACCCCCCTGTCCTCCCAGTACACACAGGTCAGCAGCCCAGGCTGGGGGTTTCCCTGAGCAGCACAAGGAATGGGCAGAGATGAGCAGTATACCAAAGCACAGTGTGTGGGAGAAACAGCGAGAGAGTGCACATGTGTACTGGTTGGAGTAGAAAGAGCACATTTGGATGAAAATCCAGGTGTTGCACCTTTTTGTGGAGGAGTGTGAAGTTAACAGGCTCAGGGAGCTTTGTGTCATTGGTTTTGGGCAATGTGGCAGAGATGATGTCAGAGTACATTTCTGTGACGTTTTCAGTCTTGAAGAAACTGGAGCTCATAAGCTTCTCCATCCCATTAACAGACATGAACACAGCAGCAGCAGATCCTGAGTGAAGAGAGACACTGATGATCACACGTTAACCATCTTCATCAACATCATCCTCATCCTCATCACCATTGTCATCTTCAGTCATTTACATCATCATCATCATCACCATCATCATCATCATCACTATCTTCATAATTGTCATTATCATCATCATCATCATCACCTTTGCTGCCCATCATTTCTCAGTGGTGATCACATGTTAATGGACATCATCAATATGGTCATCATTAGCATCATCATTTTTGCCAGACATCTCTTACCATTGTTGTTTTTGGCAATAGCTTGAAGATTGACTGCCATCGCATTTCCCTTGGCATTTAGAGTAGGGATCTCAGTCATATTTGTTTGTGGTCCAATGGCACATAAACTGATTTCTGAAAGAGAGTCAGACACATACCTTTTGTGCTCATGCAGAAAATCTTTTCTCTGTCGACTCTTGTTCGGTGTCTTACCCATGGCAGGCGTCTTCACAGTTTTTGTGGACTGTGTCTGCGTGGGCTCGACCAGGGCCGACACCAGCCTTTCAGAGACTTTCAGGAGGACACTGGCCGCCTCTGAGCTGCTGCCCCCACCCTTCGCAGGGGACATGCTGTGTGCGACAGACAGGGCCGTGGAAAGGACACTCGTCACTGTCTGAGGGAGCATTGAAAACAACAGAAATCATACCGTGAACACCTTCATATGCAATAGCATGATGTAAATAAAACAATAAGGCAAAAACAAGGTAAAGAAAATTTCTTGCTAGAAACTGTAAAACCGATGACTGAAAATGTCCATCTGTATCATAAATATATGCTTATTATTTTATGTTATGGGATCGTATACAAATATACCAAAAATAGGTGTTCCGTGTGCAGAGTAAGCATAGCAAGAGGCTAAATGCTGTGTACACAGCAAATATTTTATAAAGTGGGAGGGTTATAACAGAAAATGCATTCTTTTTCAGATGTAACATAAACCAGAGAGCTTTCTACTCATGAGGCCATTAAATACAAACAGTGATATGACAAAAACACAGTCCCTCTGGGCTTGTTGGTGGACTTTCTAACGCACGGCTGCATCTCTAGTAAGTCCATTTAGTCAAGATCGCTGCTCCTTGTGCTGACCCCCTCAGGCAGAATGATGTCAGGCTGATTTTCTAACTCCTCCCTCATTCTGCTGAGGAAGAACATCTCCTGTGACTGACCCTGCAGAGGAGAGAGGTAGCAATGGCAAAACAGGGACCTCATGAGTTTAGCATTATCCTGCAGAATCCCCTCCATGGGCAGGTCTTCTCCAATTACCAACTCACCTCTGGAGGGTTTAGTGCAGCCATTTCTTCCAGAACACCTGAAAACAAACAGATAATTGATGGAGGAGAGACATTAGCTAAACAATGGTTTTAAAGGAGGTGGGAATGTCATTCAACTCAAAGCATTCCATGCATCACTTACTCTTACACAGGGTCACCCCAAACTCCCAGTTTATTCCAGTAGAGGAGATGTACCCATCCTGACAGGAGCAGTAGTAGCTTCCCGCAGTGTTGTAGCACTCAGCATTGGAGCCACACTGATTGCCCTCTGAGCACTCGTCCACATCTGTGAGGTAAACTACATTCATTTAATATCACACTCAATCAGCTAACTCATGTTTATTATGAATCTTCTAAGTATCTGAGACCACCTGACCTTGACAGGGATCTGAGTCGCTGACCACGGAGTCTAAGGAGATGATTTGGTAACCTTGCTGACAGGTGCAGTTGTAAGCCCCAACTGTGTTGGTGCAGTTGCCGTTTGGACCACAAATGTTGAAGTCCTCCACACACTCATCAATATCTGTGGGTGATTGATTTATACACGGTTCAGAAATCTGAGAAGCAAGAATTAAGAAATATGCTGCCTTTCTGATCAGGTTCTCTTTTTAAGCAGGATGTTGAGTGTGGCTGTAGCCTGTTTTACTTCAGAATTTCCCATGAATCAGAAGTGCTGCACTACAAAAATTTTACCAAGATCTTTGTGTTTTTCGCTACCTCTGGATTTTTGACCAAGCGCCCTGACTTTGAATACATCCTTTCTCAGTGCTTGAGACATCCTGACCTCGGCAGGGGTTCGATGCACTGGCCATGGAACCCAAATTGGTAACCTGGTACCCCTGCTGACAAGTGCATGAAACTTTGATAAACGTGAACAATATATCAAATTAGGCAAATCTAATCGTTAGCGAAGATTTTGAGGCATCATTGTACTTATAGCAACATATCTTCTCTCAGCATCTGAGGGATCCTGACCTTCACAGTAGCTGGTGTTGCCCCAGTCATACCCCTCTTGGCAAGTGCAGGAGTACGAATCTCTGGAATCAGTGCTGCATTCAGCATTGGGACCACAGAGGGTGGGATCCGTACAATTTTCTCCTGTGGATGATTAAAGGTAGGATCATTGCATGGTTTAAAGTATTCATGGTGTAAAATATGTTTCTACAAAGTCATATGCTGTATATAGTGCACGCTGTTTATAAAAAACACTGATATAAAAATTGATGCAGATGTTACTAAAATCACTGGAACAGAATCATGCCTGTATTGGCATTGTATAAATACTCCAGTTGTGAGAATCAGGAAATCCACTTAGAAGAATCAGTTATGATATGTAATAAAATTCTTAATGGAGTGTATGTGCATAACAGTCAAAAACATGTTTTTAGAAACCTGAATTTAAATGTGATTGTTGTATGCTCTTTTAATCACCGTAAAACTTAACACACACAGTACTTTGTGAAAAAAATGTCATGTGTAGTTCAGCCAAGCTCTTGGATGTCAGTGGCAGGAAAAAACGCAAAATAAGTCACTTTCTTATGCTTTTTGAGATTTAAAACAGGGAGAACATTATGAAGGGCAAAGGGGACAGAACACAAATCCAAACTGATGCTTGACCCGCTAGACACGTCTGTGATCAAGCAGTATCTTCTCTCCGTGTTGTTGTCCAAACTGCACTAAATATCCAGGATCATTTTTAAAAAATCAAATTATTATTTTATCTTTGAAAGTACTGATTTGTGAATATCAGCTGTGCTGAGGCATCTTCGTCCTTACAGAGAAACACTCCAAAACACTTACACTGACTCATATTTTGATAAGGACTATGAAAAGATATACGTTCAAATATGCTATGTATAACATAGTCGTCCATTTTATCACTGAATTTGTATGGCCACTTCCAAGAACCAGCCACTTATTCTAATCAAACCTCCTGTAAGGATGTAATTTTTCACTGACTGCACGGTAAAATGCCTGATAGATGTATTGATTCATGGTTTGTGATATCATACCATGTTAAATACAATATGGGTTATTTTTGCAGTGGACTGGCAATACTATACGGACTGAACCTGACTTATTTGACTTGACGTTCTCAAATAATTATTCTTACAAAATTTGGCCTATACTGATAACGAAACATCTGCATCTAAATACGGTGAGTGTTTTTTGTTTGAAAGAATGGGTGATTGGTCCCTGCATATTCTATCCATCAGAAATATACAATCTAAATGCGTCTGGTGTGAGCGAACATGCAGTATGTACCAACAGGGGACAATGGACAGCTCCATTTACTCTCTGCCTTTGACTTAATATCAGATTCCCCGCTCCCCAATCTTAACCACAAGCATTTAGTGTCAAATTTCTATTCTGATCCAGGATTATTTGCTCCTGGGAGAGAGTACCTCCGTTGGACAGGCACAAGATTGACCAAGGTGGCCTTAGGTATGTAAGGCATGCATGTGCACAGCATGTGAACACGTCTAATTTGCTTAATAAACTCGATCTGTTTTGATCACATAGCTGTCAAATTCAGCTTTAGGCACACATGTCTTTATCACGGTGATACTTAAAATTGCTTTTGGTCAACAAAAAGTTGTATTAATTGTGTTGTTGAAGGTAAAGCATCACTAATGCCTCTTGAGAAACTACTGAAGTCCATTACACTGCATTGAGTGATTTAGGAACTTCATCCTTACTTACCACAACAACAATTACGAATCAGCAAGGTGAGAAGAGGGCCTGAGCACAGAGAGATAACACCAGGAGATGAGAATATATCAGCAGCAATGGGAAGGAAACACAGTGCTTGCACTTTTTGTACATGTTGTAACAACTACTGTTGATCAATTGCATTACCCTCAATTGCAGGGACACACTACAGTATTACATTGCATTACATTTGTGTCATTTTACAGACACTCTTTTCCAGAGCGACTGCGCATTACCTATGTATATAGCTGGTTGTTTACTGAGGCAATTCTGGGTTAGGTACCTTGCCCAAGGGTACAGCAGCAGTGACCGAGTGGAGAATTGAACCAGCAACCTTTCAGTCTCGAGCCCTACTCATTACCACTACACCACATTGCAGCCTTGAGGAATGCTACTAAAATCTTGAACATTGAGAAATATCCCATACTGAGATCTACAAGAAAGATAATTAGCATTGCAGTACTCACCCAACAGCAGTGAGAAATTCATATGATTCATGTCTGGTGGTTGTTCCTCTGGCAGCAAGAACTAAGCACTCGCTTTGGCTGCAGCTCAGCCCACGTTATAAAGGAGTGTGTGGAGGAGCTTGTTTTTGAAAACAAACATCTTAATGCAAATACACCAAAATCACTCCCCAGGGAAAGGAGCTCAGGCAGCTATGGCTCATTTCAGTTGTTTGAGTAAGAATGAGCTTGTTTAATGTGCACCTGCCGGCAAGACCTGATCTGATAGCTTTCTGGAAACACCTCACAAAACAAGCTTCTTGTCAAAGGAATCCATCATAAAGCTTCAATGACAGTACAGCTTCAACCATCCGTGCAGTTTCATACTGTGGAAGGTGCTGAGGGCCTGCAGGACCTATAGATTCAAAACAACTCCAAAACAGAATAAACCACCATCGTATGTCAGTCGGTATGGGTTCTTTGTCAGCATAAGTTTGACCAATTAAGATTCAGATGTATTTTGGCAAATTTAAGTGCAGCTTTTTGAGGCTTTCCTTCAAAAGAGGCCTCTCACTGGCTTCCCAGTTGTGATTCCAGACACGATGAGAAAAAAATCTGTGCCCACTGCAAAACAGGGTAGAGAGTTCATTATGCTATACATTCATTGTCATTTTTTAGCACATGCTCTTATCCAGAGCAACTTGCACGTGTTTATAATTTTACACATAATCCATTTACACAGCTGGATATTTACTGAGGCAATATTGAGTTAAGTACCTTGCCCAAGGGTTGTACCCAGGGCAGTGGCCCAGCAGGGAATCAAACTGGCAACCTCCTCGTTATGACCCCTGCTCATTACCACTACACCATACTGCCGCTTAGTATTTCAAAAAAGAGACAGCAATAATGGTTATGGTTCCTGGGGTCCTGGATAAGACAGAGGGAGTTATGAACTCCAGTATTTACTAGGATATATTTACCAAAAACCTGGTTACTGCTGGCAAGAAGCTCAAACTTGTCTGAAGATGGAGATTCCAGCATGACAGTGTTACAGTGATACAGAAGTGTTCATCCACACCTGCATAACTAGGCATAAAATAATTGTTCTTAACTGTTTCAATCACCAGACCTCAATTTAAATTTCAATCACCAGACCTCAATTGATTAAATTGATTTACATTGATTTATCACTCAAGGCACTTAAAGTAGACCATCATAAGTTCCATGTGAAGAGCAATTCAGTACCTATACATGCCTAGCTGTATTAATTGAATTCATTTTTTTTTTTTTGTGTGTGTGCAATCTGCCCTGGATAAGAGTATCTTGCAATGAGTAAATGTAAATGCAAGCAAAACATGAGTGTTTCACATGATCACATGATCAGTGACACCTAAACTTAGAAGACACCTTGTGGTGGGGATGAAACAAGTTCTACAGGCACTGGTGGAATATGTAAGGAGGAATCTCTCTGGAGGATTTATGAAATGATTGTGAGAGAGTTGCAGAAAAGTACAGTGCTACATTTAATAGTGATATGTATCAAGAATTTTGAGATGCAAGAAGAGGAGGGAATCCATTATTTCACAGATACCTCAGTGGTACAGAGGGGAAGGAAAATTTACCCATCATTAGCATTGTTTTGGTTGTCTTATCTTTTGTTTTGTAAATGTGGACAAGCACCGCTGCCTTTGGGATCAATGCAAATGCTATGCTAGAAGTAAGAGCTCTCAGAAAAAAAATCAAAGCCAAGAAACAGGAGGAATGATTGAAAGTTTTTTAATTAAAATATGACATGTATTTTTGACACTGAGGCACCACAATACACTTTGTAGGACTTCACCTCCAACTTCTCTCTTCCAACTTGTTCACATCTGCCTCAAAACGAATGATAAACCGAAATTGCTCTTTGGTTTTTTAAGGCTTAGTTGAGCAATATTTCAACTGTGAACAAACTCAGTACATGTCATGCAACAATGTGCCACAATCATTATAATTTCTTGTGAGTATAATAGTTTGAATGTTCTTGGTTATATTTTCCCCCAGTAAAAGCCTCAGAATATTTATTGTCATCCCATGGCTTTTTCCAGGATTTTAGAATGTGTTGTATACACAGATATTACAGTTCATGTCTGGGGATATGTGCTGTCACCTGCCACTATATATAGTATACTTCATTAAAATTGGTGAGGAAAGATACGGAAATGAATGGTTAAATTTGAAACTGATGAGTCTAATTCCAGTATGAGGGCACCTGATATTTTTCAGTAAATGTTAACATCTCGCATTCTCCTTTGTGCTTTCATTTCGCAAGCAAGGCGTTTAAACCAACGACATCCACTTTTGCGTTCCGTGCATGGCGTGTTCCTTAATCACATAATTAACGTGAAGCTGGAGTGCGTACGATAAATGACTCAAGCTAATTTAGTTATATCCAGATAATAAAAGGCTACAGGAAATAAATAGTTCAAATATCATTTTGAAAATTCACAGAAATATTGTGCTTTTTTTCTCATTGTAGGAAATCTTGATTCTAATTTCTTTTCCCCCTCAGGTGTGCTACACTAGACTCGCTCCGACAGTGGCGGAACCAGTATATGCGTGTTTCCACAACTTAGTCGGATGTTGAACTGAGCGGAACAGTGTCAGTCGTAAATCGTTGTGATACGCCGCAAAACCATTATGTATTAATACACGGGCGGAATCGTTGCTGTTGCTGTATGCTTCATCAACAAAGGTTGGATTATTTTATTTAAGGCTGGACAGTTAGCCAGCTGACTCTCCTTTCCGTCTAAAATTTGATGCCCACAGACTCTAGCCAAATAGCAGCGGTCAGCAACTTTTAGTCTACATGTTATCATTGTCTTGCTAATAGCTAAAAAGCTAGTCTCGCCGTGTTACTATCCGTTTACTGTGACTGCGCTCCTACGTGAGTGGTTCGCAGTCTGACTAACATAGTGATAGTCTTGGTTTTCGTTCAAATTTGTCGCATCGAAGTGTTCAATAATAGCTGCTCTCGATGTGTATGCTCATTATTTCAGCCCTAGCTAGGGGTACTGGCCAGTCAGACATCAGGTGTAACCGATCGGAGGCTTGCCCTTTTTCAGTTGAGTTGAGAGCAAAGTGCTAGTTTGTATGCTAGTTTGTATGTACTTTTTTGTGTGCGGGTGCTCAAATGAAACTGGACATATCAGTTTTTGCTCTCTTTTTTTTTTTTAGACAGAGGAGACATTTAGCTACCTAGCTAAGTGTCCGATCTTCTGCTGTGGGGTTATTGGCGGATTTCAAACCGCGTTTTCTTCTGTGTCCCGTCGAGAACCTCATTCACCATGACCTCACTGGTAAGGTGTGAATGTATGAGTGACCGTAGGGATCAGTGTATTGTTGTGTGTTGGCGCAGCAATGTCAGACTACAAAATAACGGTTGCGGGAGAAACTTACACGGGAAAAGGACGCTTTCGTGAGGGCTGAAAAAGTGATGGTGTGTGTGAGTGTGTGTAAAAACATATGTGTGGCCCAGTCAGGAATGGCTTACAGAAATGGAGTCGGAGTTGGGTCTGAATGTGACAGGACTTTTCCCCGTCCGTCTTTTTCCAGGGGAGCAGCACTTCCTCCTCTGCAACAGAGTACATCGTCCGAGTGCCCAAGTGAGTGTGTAATTCCCTGCCCCAGCAAGTTTCCTTTTTCACTCCTTACTCCTCACAGTTCCGTTATGTCTGACACTGATCTCGTTGAAGGGTGAATGCGACCCAAACAGTTATGCCTGCTCTAACAGTCAGGATACTGATAATCATGCTGGTGTAGTTATGTCTGACAACAGAAAAGCTACACACCGTGCCCAACTCTGTCATCCATGGCCATCCAACCTTGGCTTTGTGTCTCTCTACCAGAAACACCACCAAGAAGTACAGTATCATGGCTTTCAACGCTGGGGACAAGGTCAACTGCTCCACTTGGACGCAGGTACAGTAGTTGTGGGTTGGTCCTAAAATGCAGGTATTTTATTTGGGCTATTTTGGGCTGCATGAGAAACGCCAGTGTTTCTCATGCGGCCTCTTTTTCAATCCCACTCTCTGGGTGCCTCACCCACCTCCCATCCCCCCCCCCCCGTCCCTGCCCCCCCCCCCCCCCCATTTTCCTGCAGGCGCGGATGGAGCGAGACATGAGCAACAGGCGCATGTATGCAGAGGAGGAGACGTCAGAGGGAGCTGCCGGCAGCGAGTTTGGGAAGAAGCAGAGGGAGGAGGCCCGTCGAAAGAAGTTCGGCATTGTCACGCGGGAGTTCAGAGTGGAGGACCAGCCTTGGATTCTCAAGGTCAACGGCAAATCGGGGAGAAGGTACAGCTCAGGATATGTTTTGCGTCTGTCTCATTTCCCCTTGCTGGAATTCTCTTGTCGGTCTCTAATGGACTGTAAAAAATATGCTTGGAGAGGTATATGAATTGAGTGCTGGTGGGGTTATTATCTGTCCATAGATAATTTTAGTAGCATGAAGTCTGATGTCCCACGTGGCTGTAATGCATTCTCTAATTCACAAACAGTGACACGTGCCTCACACCTGTGCACCCCGCTCCATGACGGTGTTTCCCCCCCATGTGTGCATGACTGCCTGTCCTGTCTGTCCGGCAGTGGTCAGGGTGAACCTCCTTGCTGTGTTTCAGGTTCAAGGGACAGAAAAAGGGAGGGGTGACGGAGAACGCCTCCTACTACATTTTCACGCAGTGCCCCGACGGGGCGTTCGAGGCCTTCCCGGTCCACGGCTGGTACAACTTCACCCCGCAGGCGAAACACCGGACGCTCACGGCAGAGGAGGCGGAGGAAGAGTGGGGGAGGTGAGGAGGAGGAGGAGGAGGAGGAGGTGGTGGTGTGGGGCCATGCAGGATGGGAAGGAGACAGGGGAGAGGTGCTGCCCAGATGAGACACAGAGGAGGTTAAGGGAATTGTCATAAATGTTGTGTGGGCAGCAGTGTGGCGTTGCTGTAAGGAGCAGAGCTCGTTAGCAAAAGGTTGCTGATTCAATTCCCCACTGGGGCGGTGCTACTTTATCCTTGTGCAAGGCACTTCACTCACAATTGCTTCAGTGAAATATCCAGCGGTATAAATGGACGAAATTGTAACCCATGTAAGTTGCTCTGTATAAGAGCATTTGCTATATGCTATATTAGTTTCACATATTATCCATTTATACAGCTGGGATGAGGCAGTTCTAAGTACCTTTTCATGAAGATGCAGCAGCAGTAACCCAGTATGGAATCGAACCGGCAACCTTTCGGTCAGAGGCCTAACCACTACGCTACACTGTCACCCCTTAGATTACATTACAGTTATGCAATGTAAATGTACCGAGCTGTGGAGGAAGAGGGGGAGGTGCCACAGGGGCAGAGAGGACCGTGAGAAGAGTGGTGTGTCTTGTAGGAGCCGTGGGTCTTGATCACTGCTGCGTTATTGAGCCCGCGTTTCCTCCTCTCTCTCTCAGGAGGAATAAGGTGGTGAATCACTTCAGCATCATGCTGCAGCGGCGGCTGAGGGAGCAGGAGCGAGGGGATGACGATGAGGAGGAGGGCGAGAAGGCGGGCAAGAAGAAGAAGAAGAAGAAGGGGGGCCGCGGGGGGGACCTGCGCATACACGACCTGGAGGACGACCTGGAGATGAGCAGCGACGAGAGCGACAGCAGCGAGGGAGAGGGTGAGGAGAGCGCCGTTCCCGCCCCCCGCTGCAATCGGTACGTGTCCCGCTGGCCTGTCGCCGGTCTCACGCCCTCCTGCCTTCCCCTGTGCCCCTTCACGCAGACGGGGAGAGCAAGACCAAGGCCAAGAAGGAGGACAATAAGAAGGGGAAGGGCAAGAAGAAGAAGAAGAAGAGGAAGGGGGGCAGCGACAGCGAGGCCCTGGAGGACAGCGATGACGGCGACTTCGAGGGGCTGGAGGTGGACTACATGTCAGACGAGAGCAGGTGATGCTGCGGGCCTCGTCTGGGTGGAGAGGGGCTGACAATTCTCAGGAAACACTTCAGGGGTTCAGGGGCTGTATGCATTAATGTTAAACATGGCTCTAAACCTCATGGAAGGGCAGGTGCCATTATTTAGCGACGCACAGAGGTGTTCAGAGTGAAGACTGCAACACAGACTAAAAGACCCCTACCCCTCATTCACATTTAATTTTGTGAGTCATTGAGGCCATTTATTGCCTGACTTTAACGACATCACCATGGCATAAAAGGTTAAAACTGAACACCCAGCCTATCTGGTCTTAAAGAGAGGGTAGATAAAATTTGATTAACTGGAACATATAAATATAACCTGTATCTTAGTGGGTGTAGATTTTCATGGCACTGCATGGCATTTGAAACAAGCGTACATGAAAACAGTTGTTAATCCAGTACACAGTCCTTGTTATTTTGCTCCGCAGTTGCAAGACAGCGTGTAGCCTTGCTGCTGTAGTTGGTTGTCACAGAACGTGGTGTCCTCTCCACTCGTTATTAGCAGGGTGTGCTGTTTATGACCAGATTGTTATGGTTTGAAGTGGACTGTCATGCACGTTCTCAGAATGATTGGATTTTAATGTGATGACGTTCTGTTTCGTCCCTTTCCGTTCTGTTTGTTCCACTGCAGCTCTGTTAAATTCACGCTTGTTCTCTGCAATACTGGAGACTGGATTACAAGAGAAACTAAAGGCAGGGGTAGACTTTTCAGTGTAAAAACTATAGGCTAGAGTTTGTCAGTGCCTTGTCTGACAACACATTGCATTGGGTTTTTTTTTATTCCATTTCCATTGATTCTTTTGTGCTTGCTTTAATTTCAACCAAATCCTGTCCATTCTGTCTTAGTTTTCCTATTTTTGCAAGGAATGTTCAACTATACGTACACTAAGTTCACACGTACTTCATCTCATTTTCATGTTTTTGGTGTTTCCCTGCTCTGCAGCTCCGAAGAGGAAGAGCAGGAGAAGGTCAAGCCCAATAAAGGAGAGGACGTTCCTAAAGGTGCGAGAGAGCAGGCGGGCGGGTCTGTCTCCTCGTGGCCCTCTTATCTCAACAGTGAGATATATGGTGCCACGTTATGTGTATGTTTCGTATTTAGGCTTTCTGTGCGACCGTGAAGCGCGTTCAAGTCGACCGCTTATTTCACTCAGGGATCGATGAGGCGTCGGAGAGCGAGGAAGAGAGTGAGGAAGAAAAGCAGAACGAGGAAGAGGGGAAAGAGGAAGAGGAAGAGGACGGGAAGAAGACTCCTGTACAGCAGGAGAAGAAAAAGAGGAGAGGTGTGTGTGCTAGCATGTGGTCAGTCCCTGGTGGTTTGCCTTGCTTTGAACGGGGTGTTTTTTTTACAGTAACCCGTGCTGTGTATTTCAGACAGCAGTGAGGAGTCTGATAGCTCAGAGGACAGTGACATTGAGAGGGAGGCTACCTCTGCACTCTTCATGGCGGTGAGTCAACCTTGTCCTGTGTGTGTGTGTGTGTGGGTGTGGGTGTGGGTGTGTGTGTGGGTGTGGGTGTGGGTGCGTGCGTACGTGAGTGTATGTGTACTCATCCATATGGAGAGATCTTTTGCTGCACATACACCTTGCTCAATGTGCTCTCACTTAAAGAAAGCTTTCCTGACAATCACCAGCTCTTAAAATAAATTGAAGTGGTCATCCATCCGGACACCTGAGTCTGCTTTGTTGTGCTGTGTCTGATCTGTTCTCTGTTTATAACCCTGTCCCCTGTCCAGAAGAAGCGTACCCCACCGAAACGGGGAGGGGGCAGGGGGTCGGGGGGCAGCTCCAGGACAGGCAGCCGACCTGGCACCCCTTCCATCGACAGCGCCACCACCTCCAACACGCTGCGAGCTGCAGCCACCAAACTGGAGCAAGGTACTTCCTCTGCAGTCCTGACCGTCCTCCCCTCGGCGCACCTCTGCCTCTCCTGTTCGCCAGCCAGCGTGTCCGTAACCTTGCTGTGACCTGGGTCTGTCCCACTCACCCTCTGCCCCACCCTCTGATTCTGTTTCCCTCAGGCAAGCGGCAGCCCGCGGCTTCCAGCACGGACACGCCCGCAGCCAAGAGGCTGAAGATGGAGCCCAGCCCCCAGAGCCCCTCGGGCAAGACCACCCCACAGCCCACCTCTGGGAAGTCCACGCCCAGCTCCAGGTACCCCTCTCTCCCCTCCCCACTCTCCTCACTGTTCTCCGTCTTGTACCCCCTCTCCCTCTCCGACTCCTTTTCTCCCTCTCCGTCTCCTTCATTTTCTGCGAAGTGGTAGCTCTCCTAATGTCAGGAGTGGTTTTGTCCTTCTGGAGGATTGGGAAGGTGCACCATTTGATGGCTATATGCATTTAAAGGTTATATGCAGCGTTCCCACTTCATCAGGCCTGTAATGAATGTGAAGAAGTGCATCTTTGACTGTGTTGTACATGAAATGATGGCACTGCACAGTACCGACAATGTCTGACCCCCCCAATGCACATACACAGTGACGTGCAGCTGACGGAGGAGGCGGTGCGCCGGTACCTGATCCGCAAGCCCATGACCACCAAGGACCTGCTGAAGAAGTTCCAGACCAAGCGTACGGGCCTGAGCAGCGAGCAGACGGTCAACGTGCTGGCCCAGATCCTCAAGAGGCTCAACCCCGAGAGGAAGAACATCAACGACAAGATGCACTTCTACCTCACCGAGTGAGGAGGGGGAGGCGAGAGGCAGACAGGGAGGAGGGGGAGGTCTGGCGAGGGAGAGAAGCAGAAGGGGGGTGGCGCTGGTATAAAACGAATAAACAAATAAAGAATTGAGATCATGAACTTTCATGAACTGCTAAAAAGAAGAGAGAGTTTACAACTGAGCAGCAGGGGATGGGGATGGAGGGCCACAATGGGACCGCTGGCAAAATACAGTGGTGCTTTGACCTGGAGGTTAAAGGTCAGCAGTATAGCTTGTTGAGACTTTACCTCTGCATAAAAGTGGGGGGTCTTACTTAGTGGAACAGGCCGCTTTTTTAGCTTAAGAGTTAAAGGAGTGGTGTTGTGGTGTTGTAGTGTTTTTTTTTTCCCTTTTGTTTGTTGGAGACCTGCTGCACCAGGGAGAATGTTTCTCTATCGTGTTTGCGCGTGATTTGTAATAAAACATTCCCTTGATATGCTTGTTTCGTTTGTTTGTGTAAATGACGGTGTCTCGACAGTAAATTTGCGTAAATGTAAAGGAGCCCCAGTCGGCAAATCGCAGACCGAGCTGCGCAGCCAGTATATAACACAGGAGCATGATGGGAAGGAGCTTCGAAACACTGGTGACTGTGTTTGATTGGTGGTCTGAGAGAAAGGAGACGTTGGCTTATAACGCTCCTCAGCTCAAAATGGATTTGATTGCAGAGAGAGCTGCAGTGTAGGGGGTGCACAGAAGAGGTGAAACCTGGCGTCTAAAAGGATGCTTACCTTGTCTTTAGTCTGAATGTGGTTTTACTTATTGTGATTACAGATGTGAAAGGCAGAGGAGTTAAACTCATGTGGATGGTACACTCTGGTATTGTTCAGTACATTCTGTTTAAACCTCCAAACTGAGACATGACGAATATCACCCTGGTGGTGCCCTGATCCTGATGAGATGATTATCTACACGGCAGACTGAAAACAGTTCCTACTCATGAATATTCAAAAAAAAACAATCCTGAATGGATATTTACAGAAATAGTCATCCAGACTGAACCAGACTAAAAATGAACATCTTTAAATCTGTGTTCTTTCCCCTCCGCTTCACCATCAGTGTGGTGCATACTGTAATTGTTTATATGTCCATATCTCCATCATCTGAGACAGCGGAATGAGGGATCACCTCACAGTCTTTAACACTATGAAAGTAAACTTTGAAAACCTGTATTTGTCATCAGTAACATTGCTTTTATCATTACAAAATTAGGGTTCTGTTTGTGCCGGAAGAACTGGCGGCAGTTGATGCAGTTGTTACAGCAACAGGCTCTGGATCTGAGATTTGTAGTTTTATGTTCCAGGTGCTGTGGTGCTGTCAGACTCTTCAGTTAGCATTTTGCGTGGCTTTAGCAAATGTCCACCGGTACAACTAGATGATAAGTTATAGATAAAGTAAAGTAAGAATTATAAGTTTAGAATTATAAGAATTATAAGTTGCCTTGGAGAGGGATGTATGCTAAACAAATAAACAATAATAGTGTAGTAATTGATGTGGATATTTTCCATTGTCAGTATTATCTTCTGTGGCCGAGTAAGACATGAGTAATCTTGCCTGTTGCATGTTCCCTTGTTATATAGGCTTGTGCCAGGAGCAGTAAGTACGTGTGTGGACAAGAAGGGGCTCAGACTGACAGATTGTTCCCTCGCTTTAACAAGTGACCTGTCCCATTGCCCCATCCCACAGGAACATTTTCTCATCACAGTTACTGGAGCACAGATGATTGTTGTCATAGGAACTGCATGCGCCCCCATGGGAAGCCTCGGAGACAGAGAAAGAGGAGGGGGTCAGTGAGCACAGGCACAGTGGAAGAGAGTATGAGGCCAGGTCACTGACAGAGCGGGATTTGTTAAAATCCCTCCCGCGCTCACGTTTGGGTTTGTCAGTGATACGCAGTGTGTCTAAACACAGAGCACTGTAAGTGTATTGACATACACAAAGAAGGGTCGAGCCATTCACCGCAATGACATGTACGTGGCTGTGTGCACAACACTGGATTTCAAGTAAGTGGGGGCTGGAAAGGTGGGGAAGTGGGCGTTGACTTCTCACACATCCGGAAAACAGGTAGATGAAACACTACTGAACCCCTGCTATGATCAGCCAGCGGGGTGAAGGAGAGGGGAGAAGCTTCAGTGGCTCAAACGTCAGCAGCCCGTCATCTAGGTGACCCAGAATTTTGCACCTTCCTTTGAGACAGGTCGTCAGAGCAATTGCTCTGATTTTTTAAGTGTTCCCGGTTTTGAAAACCAGCAATTGGTTGTCTCTCTCCCCCCACTGCGTTATCTTCACTGTCTGTATTACCTTCTGACAATCTGTCTTTAAACTCGCAAAGGACTCATGGGAGTAGCTCCAGTGTGATGTGGTGGAAAATAAATAGTAACTGTTGCTATGGTCATTGCTGTCCCTTAAACAGTGCATTGCAAGTAGCTGCAAATCTTGTTTCTAGTAAGCTGAAACCACTGCAGGCTTGCTTTGCATATTGAATGTTTACAAGTTCTGTTCTCAGAGAGATCAGGACCCACTGACTAAGAGTAGGAGAGGTTTATGTGGGTCATGAGATACCTGTGGAAAAACATTTTTATACCCCTTACACAGGTATAGATTGTGTGCCAGAAAGTGTTTATACTGTGCTTTTTACCAAACAAGATGGGAGTGAGTGACAGACAGTAACTCATTCATTCTTAGGGAGTAACAGGCTTAGAAAGTTCGCAAAACCTCTGGTCTACAGCACACAATTGAGCAAGTTTTCCTCTAAACAATTCACTTAAATTAAAAACATTGTTTATTTTTTTTATTTACAGGTTTTAACTTCCTTTTGATATGATGTGTCACCTACAGTTCTCTGTGTAAGACATGCTGAGTCCATGCGTTTTTCTGTTTGGATATCAAAGCATGCCCGCCGCCATGCCTCATCTGAGAGCTGACAGGAGCAAATGAACACTTACTGCTCTGCGTTGTCTCTCTGAACTTTGTGTCTTTGTGCATTTTTTGTACCCTCTGTAACCGCACGAATGGCTCTGTTTCAGCAGTAGTGATGTCAAACCTCCAGAATCCTCAGGCATTGGAAACGCTAATTCTCATCTGCTTTTGCATTATGGGAAATTCACGTAACAGTTCTGTTATCTGTTGAATTGTCGTCATTTATTTTATGTTAGATACTTTGCCTAACAGCAGTGGCCCCAGCAAGGAATTGAACTGGCAACACTGTTGCCCCTGTTGGATCCTGTTACAAATCATGTTGTGTGACATTCTTAGTTTTTTATTCAGAAAGGTTTGCTTTTTCAATAACATTATGGACATATTTAAATCCAATGGAAATTCCCACTCAACTCTAGCTCTGACATTTGTGGAGACAATGTTACTCTATGAACACTAGAGGGCGACAAAGAAGTGCTAATTTGTGGACTTTGCCATAGGGGGCTGTGTGGTTTACAATTATTAACCATAAACACCACAATGGGTTCACATTGCTGCCGTTGCATTGAGGTTACTAGACATTTGGTAATGCAGTATCCAGCCACTCTTACAGAAACATACCATTTCACCCAACACACTGAGACATGACTCAACAATGTGAATAAGAAAGGGAATAAGAGACCTTAGAATAGATATTGATTCTCTCTATTTGTTGATCTTCACGCTGGCCTTCATTATTGTTTCATATGACCTCTCTTATTGCCACTGGGCTCTCCTCCATCCCTGTCTTCTCTCTGCTTCTCTTTCAGCTTTTCATGTCTCTTTGTACCTCTCTCACTTGATCTTCCCCATTTCATGATCCCTGTCAGGGTTATGGTGAGCGCCGCATCTCTCTCTCACTGCACACTAGACATGGCGTAAAGGAATCACATTCTGCTCACTTTCCTCAACATATACTGTAAAAATGGCCTTTTGTTCCATTTTATGGTAGGTGTGTGGGTGTGTGATTATTCTGAATGAGAGAGTAATGATATATTGTATTCCTTAACGAAACGCACAGGTTGATGCCACCCACAGCTGAAACGTCTGTCTCTGCAATCACTGCTTTTTTTTTTAGCTGTTTGGTACTTTTTCCACGCATGTGCAGTGTAAAGAAATGTGTGCAAAATGCCTGTGCTGTGTAGTATGGGTACATTCTGTCCCCAGCTGTTCATTCCAGTCTCCTACACAATATGGTTACAGTAGTTGTATGGGTATAGTGGTTGTGGTTATGATGGTATAGGGTTAAGGTTAATTACAATGACCCTGGATGAGTGGCTATGTCCATAGTCAATATGAAGCTCTGACTTCCAGAGCAGAAGTTGACCCCACTGCAGGCGGTGTCTGGTAGCACATGATGCTGACTCAGATTCTGTCACCAAACTGTCCTCAATCAGTCATCTTACTTGGACACACATATGCACATACACACACACAGCTGGCAAACAGGGCCATATGCGCACACACACACACCCATGCAACTGTGTACGTATTTGGCTGTGTAGGACCTATGTAACCTACATATTTAGCATTGCAATTATATCAATCATACTTCATTCCAGGCTATTTTGTGGAAATAATGTATAAACATTTCCAGCTTTTAAAAAGTCTTCATTTTAAGAAGCCAATCAGTGCATAAACACTGTGAAATAGATCTGTATTGGTACCAGTATTACCTCAGTATTATACTGATAAATAAGTTCTGCAGTTTTCAATGGTTTCAATTCAGCCATAATTTTATACACGTGATAGCAGTTGCATCGAGCTTGCAAAATCTGGCGCACACGTGCTGCTCATTCAATGATCAATATTACAAACACGATGGCGCACTTAAAACATCGCCTTCATCACGCGCGCGTCTCCCCTTTTCATCCTTGTATGTATTACAGAATGCATTACTCATAAGAGCTTATGCTCTCACTTGGACTGTGCGTGCACGGTTGAGTTCGCAGACAGTATATTAACACCTCACACGGAATCATCTCCAGCGCGCTGTAATCCGCGGGTGAGCTCAACCCCTCTCCAGCACGCAGACAGGGAGAAAGTGCGGTCACCCGGTCTGTCACTCAAACCGCAAAGGCGCACAACGCACTTCACCTCACTCCTCCACAAATCCGACGAGCGTCGAGGATAAAGCCTGGGACAGCGAACCAAACAGCTGTAGAAAAAAAAATGGTTTGACAAAAGGAAGTACTTTGGGGAGAAAACGACGACGCAGGACATACAGGATATGACTCAGTCTCTGTATTGTTTGTGGACATTTTTTATCTTTTCCCGCGCACTTTGTTGCACCTAATCTTTTTGTTAATATTGTGTGAGTCAGATGATGGCACGCTGCAGGGTGTGCTGGATTTAAAACGATGGATTTTCTGGCGTTAAAAGGGGGCATTGACATCAACACAGTCGGTGACTTACCATTAGCCGTTACAACTCCGCACGAACCGCACTCGCCATAAAGGTGCGCTCTTGGACAGCCGCGTCAGTAACCCCAACCTTTCGGGCAGCAATCACCTGAAACCCGGTCTCTCACCTATCAGGTAAGAGGAATCTACCTACTGTAGTTCTGGGAAATAGAAGTAGCTAACTATTGTAATAATATTGAAAGAATTACAATCCAGTAGGCTCTTGAATATTTTAGGTTTAGTTGTGACCAGGAGCAACCCAGCGTGACCGTTCTTGCGTAGCTTAACGCGCCTGAAGTTTGCCCAGTCGCCAGTTGGTGAGTGTATGTCGGTGCGGCGCTCCGTGTATTGTGGCGCGATGTGTTTCGTGTGATTTTTGAAAGTGGTGCATGCAGGTACAAGGTCAGAAACGGCGTGTGTGTACACGTGGTAAATATGCGCTTTTGATACCGGGAGTGGTAGAGTGAAAATTAGACTCCGATGAAATGAATACGCAGTAATTTAGGAGTGACGCCCGTGAGCGTCAATTCAGTGCTTGAGCGTGTGTTTAGGTGTATGTGACTGTTCGGCATCACTTTGTGCGTGCGTGTGTGTGTGTGTGTGTGTGTGTGTGTGTGTGTGTGTGTGTGTGCGTGCGTGTGTGTAACAGCACATGTGTGGCAATGGCAGTGGCAGGGGTGAGTAAACTGTCATCAATATAAAAAACAGATTTTGAGCAGAGAAAGTGAAACAAAGGCTCTTGGTAATGACTATGGGTAGGTATTTGCTATATAGAATTATATGTCTAATATATCCTTTAATGTACAAGACCATCATCCCTGTCTGCATATGTAAATTGTGAGTGGGGTGCACTTTAAATAAAGGTTGCCAAATGCATTTCCAGGTCTGGACCATGGCACAGCAAATATCCCACTGAGTTGTTATGGAAATAGTGAGTAGATCTGTAGGGCAGATTGTGTCAATGAGCTATTTCATAATGGAGTTATATAAACCTGGACTGTTAATTAACTTTGAGTGTGAGTGTTTTATCTTCAAAAAATTCAGCTGAAAAGTGGGTCCCAAACTGAGTGCAAATAAACCGGCCATGTTCCCATGGAATATTTAGGACCCTTAGTGTAGTACTGTGGAGATTTCTTGGTGTCATGGAACATCTGTGTGTCTGTACGTGTGTGTGTGTGTGTGTGTGTGTGTGTGTGTGTGTGTGCACGCGTGCATGTGTGTGAGGGAGGGTGGGAGAATATGTGTATTTCTGTGTGTGAAAGAGAGAGAGAAATTGTGTGTGTGTGTGTGTGTGTGTGTGTGTGTGTGTGTGTGTGTGTGTGTGTGTGTGTGTCTTCCTACATGGAAGTGCAAGTCCAAGCTGTAATGCATTGTGACTGTCTTCCCCATGACTAAAATCAGGTCTTTCAGGTGTAATGGAGCAGTAATTCTTCAGAGATTTGTGGTGCAGTTGGGCCACTCTGCAAGGTAGCAGTGTTTGTTTGTGTGTGATAACCCGTCAGTATGACTCGACAGCGTGGAGTTTAGAGGGGCTACAGGGCTGTCTCACCATGAAGGTGAAACCGTCACAACTTAAGATCCCCTCTCAGTTCAAACCCTTTTTCCTTCTTACTTTCACAGGCTGCCACATTGATTTGTTGACACCCCTCACTCCCTCTCACCATTCTCTCTCTCCTTTCTTCTTTCTCCATCCCCCTCTCCCTTTTCCCTCCATCTATTCCTCTTCCCTCTTTCTCTCATCCTCTATTCTGTTTTCTGTTCTCAGCCTCTGTCTATCCTTCACTTCGGCTCAGCGAAGTGGTGCTTTATTTTTAGGACGAATGAAAGCAGTGTTGCTAAAGCAGTCACAGATTTGTGTGAAACTTAAGTGTCACTACAAATACAAGAGTACAATGAGAATGTTGAAATATTCAAACACGCTTATGTCAGGTAAACATGAAAATATATGTAACAATAAGACTTGATAATCAACAATCGTACTAACAAGAGCTACCCTAATGGTAGTACAGGTAAATTAAGGTGAACCTTGCATTACTAATGTGTTTACCTTTCTATACCAAGCGATGCCAAAGGCAGTTTTCCACTTTGTGTGGGCAATAAAGTTGTATTTACTCGTTCATTCATTCATATTCTCATCCCTTCCACACCAAGTGCTTGTGTGTTCTTCAGACTGTGTCAGGCTACATTTTGGGCTCTGTCTCTGAGGGTGCGAGACTTATAAAGATAAAAAAGGCGTGAGATAAAAATCAATCGGCCTTCCAGGGGAGAGTGGGGTAGGAGGAGTGTGTGGTGGTGAAGGGGGAGTGATTAGGATGGAAGACAGGGGAGAGGAACTCTGAGGGAAGGAGATTGTGAGACAGAGGAAGAGGTGCATGCCCTGATGTTTAGAGACTGGGGGGGTAGAAGCTGGAAGCACAGAGGAGAGAGAAGGAGGCAGGAGGGAGGAGGCAGGTAAAGTGGAAGAGGAGCGTAACTTATTGATTTCAGATTCAGGAGCATTCAAATGGGTTTTCACACCCGGAATCAGGGGTGGTTCAAGAATTTAATAACCAAAAGCACACAGGTTCAGTGTCGAGGTGATGGCCCCATCACTAAATACTCTACTGTTTGAGTGGATATTATGATACTCTGGAAGCTGTCCTGGAGACGGATAACTGCCAAGAAAATAAGTAGAAATCCTTTAGTGTACTTTATAGTGCTAAAGAAAGGAACAGGTACAGCTGTGAAAGGAAATCAGACTGAACGCTTAGAATTTAGGGGCCATATCTAGCATATTGTTTGGCTACAGTTCAATTCAATTATAATTTCCATTTGATTCAGCTCACATTTGCCTTATACAGTACAGTATGTATGTAATTACCAAAGGTGTGTGGCACATTCAGAAACAACAAAAACATACACAATACAGGGACTGCATCAAAGAACTAACAATGGAGATGAGGTTACTGTGAGTCTCACACAGAGTTAGTCTCTCAGTTTACTGTGTACTTTTCTGTAATGTGCCCTCTTTGGATGTGCAGAGGTTGTGCCTAGTCTATGCTAGTTTTTTCAGTCTCTGACAGTATACCGCCACATGCTACCTGATTTAGTGTGTGCCTACCTTTTGTGCGACTGATCATTGTTCCTGCTCATTCATTAGTGGGATGTGAGGAGGGAAAATTCTGGTGCATTGAAAAGCTTTGTGTATTCCTCTGACAATTCTGCTGGAGACGCTGCATCGTGGTACCCACACCTCTCCTGACTCAGAGAGTACCCGCAGAGCTGATCTTTTATCTTCCTTTACCTTTTATCAGGCTCCACGACTCCCTGTTTCAACCTGTCTAGGAGCAAGTGCCTCCTCTTAGGGATCAATAGCAATTTAGCTTGGTTTGTGTATGTGGTTTCCTTGTCCATGCAGATCTTGGATGGTGGTTTTGGAACGGTGCTGGTCTTGGACAAATGACTCTCTCCCCAATTCAGTTTTCTGTTTCAGTTTCAATTGGCTTTTGGACTTAGCAGGTGAACACCTATGCTGCCAAAGTTGAAACAGCAAACATCAAATGGAATAATTTAATAAAAATTATATTCAAATAAAGCCAATGAATACTCATATTTAAATACTACTACTACTACTACTACTACTACTACTACTACTAATAATAATAATAATAATAAAGTACTAAAATAATGGACCATAAAGCAAATATGTATTTATTTTGTGTCTGCGGTCACTTATTGTCCCTCGGATAGTGGCAATTGGCAAAATACTGTGCTGTTAAGAGGAATGGCAGCCTCCCAGTGTCAGATTCAGAGCAGAATTCTCTCATTGTGGGGAGGTGATTCGCCCTTGTGTCTCTGTACTTACCACATTTGGACAGGAAGAGCAGCTCTGTCTCCACCTCTACAAAATGACAGGGTGAGCGCAGCTTCTCTGAGTAGCCAGGTGTCTGGTGCCTTCTAACCTCAGTGATCAGGTTGTGCTCACTCATTCTGTACCTTGCTGATGCTTTCCCACACTTGCATTTTTTTCTACACACACACACACACACACACACACACACACACACACACACCACCACACACACATCAGATGAGCAGGGCATTCAGTGTAGATCTTCATTTCTCTGCGCTTTCATTAGACGCTGTTTATCTCCCCGGTGCCAGCCTGTCCTAACACACCCGAGCAGCCCTAAACAGCAAGTGACCCTTGAAGGGCATGGTTCATTTTTCTCTCTTTTGATGATTATTGCATCGTCTGCCCCCCCCCCCCCCCCCCAGCACAGACCCCAGTGAGAGGAATAACTCCTTACATTAGCAGTCTGTCTCCTCAGCTGTATTAGTTCATTTTTTACATCAGCCTGCTGGACACAGGAGGAGCAGAAAACTCAGTGACTCAGCCTTCCTCAGAATGTACTGTAATCCAGGAAGTGCGGTGTCCTCAAATCTGCCCAGTTTTGCTGTTGGCTCAGAGCTATTGCAGTTGCTGTTCTTGTTAATGAAACTAATAAAGGCTTTCTTTTTCTCTCCCCCTTTGTTCTTTGTTTTTTTCAACCCCTTCCCTCTTGCTTACCTTCTCCCCTTTCTTACCTCAGTCCACCACCCCCCCCCCCAGCTCTATGCTGTCACCTTTGTATGCAGATAACTCTGTGATTGTGGAGAGGTCGCCGCCCCTGTGGACAGGTCACGGATTGCAATCCCAGCGGTCGCATTACCACTCTCCTACCAGAGGGGGCAGCGTCCGCCCTCCTCTTAACTGCTACCACGCGGTGTACGACGTGCGGGTGGAGAGATGTCGCAACACCCCTTTCTCCTTCAGCAGGGGTGGGGTGAGCCCCCCGGAGACGGGCGTCATGGGCGGGACGCTGTACTCCATAGTGGCAGGTGACTCCCTAGCGCCCCCTGTCTACAGGCGGCGTGGGGGTCTGGTGGAACATCGGGACGTGATCAAGGCTCACGAGTCACATAAGCTGCAGAGCACCCCACAGGCCCAGCGCAAGGAGTGGGAGTGAGTACTGGCCTACCACACCCTACAGCCGCTCGTGTGATTGGACATAGCCAGACATGGAAATCATGACACCTCAATCATGAATTAAAAAGCTGTGTCATGAAATGCACATTACATTATTGTCACGCAGCTGACGCTCTTATCCAGAGCAACTTATCTCGGTTACATTTTTTTGGTTTTTACATGGATTTTGCACATCCATTTATATAGCTGGATATTATACTGAGGCAACTCTTGGTTAAGTGCTTTGCCCAAGAGTACTGCAGCAGTGCCCCAGCGGGGAACTGTGCCAGCAATCTTTTGGTGAAGAACCTTGCACTTTATCGCTATGCTACACTGCCACCCTTGCTGAAACTGGCCGAAGGACCGCTGGGTTGCTTTCACAGGTGGCCGTATCCAGTGCGACTCCCACGGTTTATGTGTCATTAATTTGTGGGTAATTACCAAAGCAATTCAGGTTAATTACCTCAGTCAGGAGTACAACAGCAACGTTCCACCTGCAAACTGAACGAGTAACCATTGCGTTTCGAGACTTAATCCTTACCGCTAAGCCTAAGCTGCGGTCTTGTGGGGGTTTGTACATGATTACAGTACAGATACTTGCATAAAAACCCTTCCAGTTCCCTTCAGGTCTCTGTGCCACAGCATTCTGTCTGAGGCTTCTCTAAAGATCTTCATGTCATTGTACGTAGGGAATACATAGGCCCTCACATACAAACTGGGTTGCCCTGGGCTGCTTGCTTCTGGGACAGTGAATGCAAGTTGCTGAGTGTAAGAAAGATTTCCAAGGACACTCAGTGTGACCCTGCATAGTACTGGGGTGGATGTTTGGAAAGTGCAAGTGTCAGGGAAAATGCTGAACCAAAAGTGACCCAAGTTTAAACTGTAAAACATAACGGGACTTTTAATAAGCTGGTCTGTCAGGCCATAGTCACCACTATAGAGAAGGAGGAGAGACATTTCGTTACAGGTTTTTGATCCTTTAAATTGAGACAGCGTGGTGTTGTCTTGGTGGAGTGTGGTTGAAGTCACTGTGAATAGAAAGAAGAAGCATTCTTCATGTGCCGGGTTAGATTCTGGAGCTGGCGTCAGTGTTGAGCCCAGAGCCTCTCTGTTTGGATGTGCGGGGCACGCTATATGCGGTGCCATGACCCTTTTCCAAGAAGGCAAGTTCTCCTGCGTGGCCCCAGAAGCTGTCACATCGCATTAAACTCCCGGGCAAGACCCTGGTGTCCCCTGTGGGCTTTTGGGCGCGTGCACTAAGGTGAGCTCGCCTTGCACCACGTTGAGCGGAGTGAAAGCGGCGTGTCTGCGGAACATCAGGGCGTCACTGGAGTGGCTGTTGGGTCACGACGGGTTGACACGCGTATGACATCAGTGACCCATTGTTCCGCACGGTTCAGAGCTGTTTCGCTGGGTTGTTGTGCATCAGAGCGGCTTAGCTGAGTACACAGTACTGAGCGGAATGCATGGCACTACTCATACACTGTTCAGGACACAGCTGGATAGAAATGGCCGGCTGGTAACCCTACGGTAGCCAACAGCCCACTGCGTGGTTGGTGGAGGTGAACATTAAGAAAGGTGTCAGCTAAGCCACACTTCAGGGCTGTCATAGGTTTGGTAACTCTACCTTGAAAATTAAGAACGTGATAGGTTGCAACAAGCCATCAGGAATATAATCCAGAACGGAAACTACCATCTGAATTATTTGCTCTTGCTATCTCTCTGTACCCCCCCCCCCCCCCCCCACACTCTCTCTCTCTCTCTCTCTCTCTCTCTCTCTCTCTCTCTCTCTCTCTCTCTCTCTCTCTCTCTCTCTCTCTCTCTCTCTCTCTCTCTCTCTCTCTCTCTCTCTCTCTCTCTCTCTCTCTCTTACTCAGTCTCTCCTGACCCTATGTTGTCCAGCCTTGGTGCTGTAGAGACCATTCATTGCAAGAACTCGTATTGCTCTGGAAAGGAGAACAGCACTGACCTCTTTAAATACGGCTGATGACAGATGACTAGATCTCTATATAAAAATGAGTGGCAGTGTCTAGACAGAGAGCCCCAGTGATACATTTGCTGATGAGAATAGGAGAAAGTGACAGGAACCTGCCCCCCATTTAATATGCACATAAATGGCAGAGTTTTGTCCAATCCTTTGGGTTATTTATAGCCAGTTGCAATAAGATCTAATAGTAATATGTAACATTTCTGGACTGTTGTTGAATTTCTTTCTGGATGGGGTGAGCAGAGGGGTGTTACAAAGGGCATGCGAATGAATGTGTCCAAGTTATATGAACCTTTGCAGACATTCTCACATTCAAATGTGCCCCCTCTCTCTCTCTCTCTCTCTCACACACACACTCACACACACACTGCAGCACAGAGTGTAGGAATGGAGCTGCAGTCTTTGGGTTGTAGTGGAAGTTGGAGGGGGTAAGCTGGTCACAGCTAATTTTATGACGCTGCTCCCTTTGCCTCAGAGGCGACAGCATGTTTTAAATGTGTAATTTTCTCATACGCTATGCCCAAAAAGCCTAGCTGTTTGGATCTATTTTTGGGTTGGGGATTTTCAGAGATATTTTGGGTGCTTTTCCGGGCTGTACATTCAGAATAGCGCTTGAAATATAGAATATTTACAGGAATGGTAGCAACCACCAAGAGACCTATCGCCCCTGACACATCTCCCCTATGCTCTTCATAATTACCTTTGAGAAATGTTAGATATGCAGTATGCCCCTCACATGCTCCTCTTACAGTGCATTACAATGCCTGCCCTTACCTTAACCCCCCCCCCCCCCCTGCCCTTACCCCTTACCATTTAAACTGTGGCCATTTGGCCTTTCACTGCCTTTATTTCCAGTCCTACCCACCTCCACAACAAAATGTCAGTATCCGTACCTGTGAAAACCGTTCATGTTAAATTCATACGTTACGATGTCGCTGCATTTGAATTGTGTCTTTTAAACTGAAAAGGGTGAGCTGGGAGGAGGCTCCCTGAGCTGTTCCTCTCTCCTGCCAGCCTCCCCAGACTTTGCTGTCAGGTCCGAGTCTTCTGGGCCTCACCTCACGGCTAAGCAGCTGGGGACGTCTGCCCTGTGTAAGCACCCGCCTCCTGCTATCTTTGAAGGCCCCGTGCTGTTTAGCCCAACAGCTGCTGTCGGCATTAGCGAGGGGTTGTGAGCAGACTGGTGACTGTGGCTCTAATTCAGAGTCACTCCCAGCATTCAGTAGGATGCAGTGGGGTGGGAAAGGATGCATTGTGGGATAGAGTTAGGAGCAGAGGGAATGCAAGTTTAGGTCTCTGGCTCTGGAAGCCGTCGGTTGGTGTCAGCACCGTCCACACGCCGTGTCCTTGGGCTGGTCAGCCCAACTCTTATTATCTGTGTTCAATAGGCACATTAATGAGCAGAGGACTGCGTGAAATCAGGCTCATCACAGTGGCAACCGTGTCCGTAATTACCCCCATGCATCACCCCATTGTGATCACCAGGACTCATTTTCGCTGTGTGGATGGGTGGGGTGCCGGGCTGGTGCTGTGCAGAGGCGGGGAAGATGCCAGCCCAGCAGTCCTTGGACAAGGTCCCCCCCCCCACATAATTTCCCCTGGGAGACCTTCCTTCCACAGGGCTCCACTGTCACCATGAGAGTGCCCCCCCCCCTCATGCCACAGCTCACAGCAGCCCCCACTCTCAGCATCAGAGGCCACTGCTGAGAAACACGCCTTGTACTCTGTGCCAGAGACTCAGTAGTGTCCACTACCTCTGACATATACATGTATGTATGTATGTATGTATGTACACACATACACACTCATATATACATGTACAATGCCCTTCATATTTATTCATACTCCTGATTAAAACTCCAGAGAAGGATTTAGAAAACTTAACTGCCAGGGTATGAATAAATGTGACCATGTTTTCTGGAATAAAAATATATTATCTGTAAACAATATAACTTGAATGTGAATTAATTTGAGAAATATGACAATATGGAAAAAAAAAAAACGCTGAGAAACAAGTATTTTCCCTTGTGGAACAGATCGCAGCATCCAGGATCCAGCAAATTTCTTCACACAGTACAGAGGTGGAGGTGCAGTCCACTTTCAGCCCTTGACCACGCCCTGTTTCAATTACACATTTCTAGCTTTAATTGATCAGTTGGCTTTTTACCTTTTTTGTTTTGTTTTTGACATATTTAAAACCCCGGAAAAAAAAAAAAAAACAAAGACAGACCAATGTAGGATGGTGGCAGGAAAGAGAAAGAGATAGTGAACAGAAAACGTAGCAACAATGTAACACCAAGGGAGTGAAGGGAAAGAGGAGTGATATGGATGAGCAAGGGATGGAGAGAGCAAGAAAAACCAGTACTGACAGCTTTGGAGGGAATAATGGTAACAAGTTAATCTCCTTTATATTCTCGAGGAAGAGAACAAAACTTTCCAAGTGCTAATTAGCAGCAAAGTTTTTTTTTTTGCACAAAATTGAAGAAATATAAACGGAAAACAAAACTGAAAAAAAAAAGTTGTGGAAGTAAAAAGAAATCAATCAATCCCTGTTGATTGCATATTTGCTCTGGCAATGTGATGTGCATTTCTGCCAACCGGTCATCCCACCTGTACCGAACCGATCTGAATTGGAAGCAGGTAATTGGTAATCAATTATTTGCTGCAGATCTGTCAATCATTTGGCAATGTTCATAGAAATGTAATTTGTGTCAATGAAGCAATTAGAATCCAAATGGGGACCTGTCAGAAAGGAGGTGAGAGGGATGGATGTAGGCAATGAGGAGGGAATGATGCTGTTTTGGCAGCTCTGTGTGGAATGAGACTGGCTGGAAGAATAGGGAGCAGCAGGATTCTTAATGCATAGTACTTAAATTATACTAGATTATTGGCATTTGGCAGATAATCTTATCCAGAGTGACTCACATAGGTTAAAAT